>NC_091932.1:41170624-41470624 GCF_041260155.1 Ptychodera flava
CCATGATTTAGAAAAAATAAGACAGCTGACAGTTTGTACTTTCAGAAACTGTAATTGACGCCAGTCCTTTGCAATCAGTCACATTAATTTCAATGAAGGTGTCTCCCTGTATAATTTGATTCATCAATAAATCCTTGTTCAGTGAAATCTACCAAAGAATTGTCACAGTCGTCTGGTTTACCACTCTGCCAAGAAGTGGACCCTAGAGATTTATTCCATCGCATGTTGTCATCAATGCCTGGTACTGATATCAGTTAAACCATGTCAGAAGAAGAGATTACAGCTTTTATATACTGGAATAATTCAGATCTAGGGACCTCTTTTTGAGATCAGTCACTTGAAGAAAAGTAGAGCGCCACCACAGTCTGGATTCTAGAGTCTGATGACTCTGTGACCTCAATTATTCATAGATTAAGTTGATAAAAAGAAATGGATCGTAAAATGCTGGACGTGGACATGCACTTCATAGCCACAAATTTTAAATGCTGAGCTACCAAAGAGTGTTTCTTGATCTTCAGTCAATAAAAATAATAATTAATAATTATTATTATACTAATTTATATATTTATTGATGAAGATTTATCCACAGTCAACAATAAATAAGAGACTACATAGGATTAGGTGACTGAAACAGGTGCAAATCACCGATGCAAAGTCAGTCTTCCAGACACTACACAACAAGCAAAAAGAAAAGCTTAGGTAAAATAATAACAACTTACCACTATCTATTTGTCATGTGGTATTGCATGGCATATTTGCACTACAGTGTAAATACCAAAAAAGAATATCCTTTGTGTTGATGAGTTACTTTTTTGCTCTATTGTACAATCTACCTGTACCTATACTGTCTGTCTGTGCATGTTTTGATGAACCATTGCCGCAATATTTATGCACAAATCCATTATCATTTTTGATTGATGACTTTGATTCGCAATTTCTGAAGCATTCCCTTGGCCAATCAAGTGACACTGTTCACTTCGCTCAGTTTCACAAGTAAATACTCGCTCAATAAAAAGTTATGTGAGAAATATTACACACAATATCTTCTGAAGTGTTTCACTTTTAAAAGCTTCTTTGAACTGAGTACGCTTCTGTACATCAGATATTTTATTTTGAGAAATGTTTTGACAAAAAGTGAGAAATTGGCCGAAAAAATTTCCGTGTGCACATTGCTGTCACCACTTTGTAGTCTCTGAATTATTGAACCATCCCTAGAAATTGAAACACCAAATTCAAAAGTTATCAGGTGGCCTGTTACAGAGGAATGGATGTTTTGACCAAAACTTAGAAAACTGCCCCAAAAATCTACATTTGCAAATTTTTGTCATCAGTTGTACATATGTGAATGAGGTCATCCCTATAAGCCTGGCAGTTATCAAGACAGTGATGTTTTGACCTAAAAAGAAATTCACAAAATTTTTGTATGCAAGGCTCACTATCATTTGTACAAATCTAATGGAAGTCATCCCTTGGCACTTGAGCAAATTTGACAGATGTCAAACAAGTGGTGCAAAAGAAGATATTTTGAGCAAAATTCAGGAAATTGCTAAGGAAAAAGTACAAATATGCAAATTTCATGATCATTTTAATGTACCCATCTCCCCACGATACCCATGAAATAGATATAACACTCAGGACCCATTGCCTCACAATGCCCATGAAATAGATATAACACTCAGGACCCATCGCCTCACAGTGCCCATGAAATAGATATAACACTCAGGACCCATCGCCTCACAGTGCCCATGAAATAGATATAACACTCAGGACCCATCGCCTCACAGTGCCCATGAAATAGATATAACACTCAGGACCCATCGCCTCACAGTGCCCATGAAATAGATATAACACTCAGGACCCATCGCCTCACAGTGCCCATGAAATAGATATAACACTCTGGACCCATTGCCTCACGGTGCCCATGAACTAGATATAACACTCTGGACCCATCGCCTCACATTGCCCATGAAATAGATATAACACTCAGAACCCATCGCCTCACAGTGCCCATGAAATAGATATAACACTCAGGACCCATCGCCTCACAGTGCCCATGAAATAGATAGAACACTCAGGACCCATCGCGTCACAGTGCCCATGAAATAGATATAACACTCAGGACCCATCGCATCACAGTGCCCATCAAATAGATATAACACACAGGACCCTTCGCCTCACAGTGCCCATGAAATAGATATAACACTCAGGACCCATCGCCTCACAGTGCCCATGAAATAGATATAACACTCAGGACCCATCGCCTCACAGTGCCCATGAAATAGATAACACTCAGGACCCATCGCCTCACAGTGCCCATGAAATAGATATAACACTCAGGACCATCGCCTCACAGTGCGCATGAAATAGATATAACACTCAGGACCCATCGCCTCACAGTGCCCATGAAATAGATATAACACTCAGGACCCATTGCCTCACAGTGCCCATGAAATAGATATAACACTCAGGACCATCGCCTCACATTGCCCATGAAATAGATATAACACTCAGGACCCATCGCCTCACAGTGCGCATGAAATAGATATAACACTCAGGACCCATCGCCTCACAGTGCCCATGAAATAGATATAACACTCAGGACCCATCGCCTCACAGTGCCCATGAAATAGATATAACACTCAGGACCCATCGCCTCTGTGTACCCATGAAATAGATATAACACTCAGGACCCATTGCCTCACAGTGCCCATGAAATAGATATAACACTCAGGACCCATCGCCTCACATGCCCATGAAATAGATATAACACTCAGGACCCATCGCCTCACAATGCCCATGAAATAGATGTAACACTCAGGACCCATCGCCTCACAGTGCCCATGAAATAGATATAACACTCAGGACCCATCGCCTCACAGTGCCCATGAAATAGATATAACACTCAGGACCCATCGCCTCACAGTGCCCATGAAATAGATATAACACTCAGGACCCATTGCCTCACAGTGCCCATGAAATAGATATAACACTCAGGACCCATTGCCTCACAGTGCCCATGAAATAGATATAACACTCAGAACCCATCGCCTCACAGTGCCCATGAAATAGATATAACACTCAGGACCCATCGCCTCACAGTGCCCATGAAATAGATATAACACTCAGGACCCATCGCCTCACAGTGCCCATGAAATAGATATAACACTCAGGACCCATCGCCTCACAGTGCCCATGAAATAGATTAACACTCAGGACCCATCGCCTCACAGTGCCCATGAAATAGATATAACACTCAGGACCCATCGCCTCACAGTGCCCATGAAATAGATATAACACTCAGGACCCATCGCCTCACAGTGCCCATGAAATAGATATAACACTCAGGACCATCGCCTCACAGTGCCCATGAAATAGATATAACACTCAGGACCCATCGCCTCACAGTGCCCACGAAATAGATATAACACTCAGGACCCATCACCTCACAGTGCCCATGAAATAGATATAACACTCAGGACCCATCGCCTCACAGTGCCCATGAAATAGATATAACACTCTGGACCCATCGCCTCACAGTGCCCATGAAATAGATATAACACTCAGGACCCATCGCCTCACAGTGCCCATGAAATAGATATAACACTCTGGACCCATCGCCTCACAGTGCCATGAAATAGATATAACACTCAGAACCCATCGCCTCACAGTGCCATGAAATAGATATAACACTCTGGACCCATCGCCTCGCAGTGCCCATGAAATAGATATAACACTCAGGACCCATCGCCTCACAGTGCCCATGAAATAGATATAACACTCAGGACCCATCGCCTCACAGTGCCCATGAAATAGATATAACACTCAGGACCCATCGCCTCACAGTGCCCATGAAATAGATATAACACTCAGGACCCATCGCCTCACAGTGCCCATGAAATAGATATAACACTCAGGACCCATCGCCTCACAGTGCCCATGAAATAGATATAACACTCAGGACCCATCGCCTCACAGTGCCCATGAAATAGATATAACACTCAGGACCCATCGCCTCACAGTGCCCATGAAATAGATATAACACTCAGGACCCATCGCCTCACAGTGCCCATGAAATAGATATAACACTCAGGACCCATTGCCTCACAGTGCCCATGAAATAGATATAACACTCAGGACCCATTGCCTCACAGTGCCCATGAAATATGATGTAACACTCAGGACCCATCGCCTCACAGTGCAAATGAAATAGATATAACACTCAGGACCCATCGCCTCACAGTGCAAATGAAATAGATATAACACTCAGGACCCATCGCCTCACAGTGCCCATGAAATAGATATAACACTCAGGACCCATCGCCTCACAGTGCCCATGAAATAGATATAACACTCAGGACCCATCGCCTCACAGTGGCCATGAAATAGATATAACACTCAGGACCCATCGCGTCACAGTGCCCATGAAATAGATATAACACTCAGGACCCATCGCCTCACAGTGCCCATGAAATAGATATAACACTCAGGACCCATCGCCTCACAGTGCCCATGAAATAGATATAACACTCAGGACCCATCGCCTCACAGTGCCCATGAAATAGATATAACACTCAGGACCCATCGCCTCACAGTGCCCATGAAATAGATATAACACTCAGGACCCATCGCCTCACAGTGCCCATGAAATAGATATAACACTCAGGACCCATTGCCTCACAGTGCCCATGAAATAGATATAACACTCAGGACCCATCGCCTCACAGTGCCCATGAAATAAACTGCAGCATTTGGAACTCATCACCCCTCAGTGTCAATGAAATAACCTGTAACATTCCAGACCAATCTCCCCACAGTGCCAATTTAATAGGCTGTAACACTCAGTACCCATCACCCCACAGTGCCCATGTAATAGGTTGAAACACTCGGGGCCCATCATTCCACAGTGCTAAAGATGTAAGAAAACCACTTAAAACCAAATACTCAGCAGTGCCGATGATACAAGCCAAGTTACTCCCCATCACCCTAAAATGATCCTTGAAATAAGGCAATATACCACTGCAAATTCAAGATATACCCAACAGTGCCCTTGGACTTAGCTTTACTACCCATCACCCCGATAGAGACCATAAATTAGAACATATGTACTGTTTTGGCTTTTACAGCTCCACAACCCACAGTGCTTGGGGATAAAAAGCCACATCAATTATATAGACTTCTTCATTTGTATCTTGTCTGAGGAAGCACAGAGATTGATTTTAAGATTATTAAAGAATATCTTTCATGAAAAGCTCTAGGTTCTAATAAAAAATAATCCATTTTGAAACTCTGGCTGTAACCTAACCATTTACTTATTATCTTAGCCATCCAAATGTATGTGTCTGCCTTTCATCATAACAGCTCAATGTTTTAAGGTATGATAATATATCTCTTCAAATCTTTACATGGTTATATCTCCAGTTCACAACAAAATGTAATTTTGCAGCTTTCTGTAATTTCATTAATACTTGTAGCATTTGGACAATGATGACATCATGTTAATATTAATGTTTAAAAATTGTAAGGATAAAGGAAAGCTTTGTTAACTGACAGAGCAATTCTGCTGTCATATTAGACACCTTCAAGAAAATGCTGTGTTTGCCATCGATGGATGGGTTGGTTTTCAATCAAATCATTTATAAACAGTGCTTAATGTATTACAAAAAAAAAAAGCTATTTCCTTAAAACGACTGAGAAGTGCCTATGAATATTAGTGTATGTAATTATATTGTGCTTTATTTCTGTGTTTGTATTTAGCTGGCGGGTGGGTAGATTTGATTAGAAATGGCAAACAAAGAACTTTATTGAAGACGCCTTACTAGAGTTGAGCGTAAAGCCATTTATTACAAGTGAGTGGGATGGTGTACAGTTTTTCCTTGACACTTGTCACTTTCATGCGAGAAAAATGAAGAAAATTTTTTTTTTCTGGATGTATTTTGTGACATTGTCATTTAAGATCAATATTTAATTCTTGTTGTGATAAACACAGCAGTTCCTTGAGCGGTGCATTCTGGCTTTCATTCTGTTCAAGTTACTTTATCAGATTTTAATGTTTTGGTTTTTTTTCGCCTAAAGGTAATATCAGCTGTGAGGGAAAATGGTGTAAAGATTCACTACTTAGTGGTAATTGCTGGCTTTATGTCAAACCGTTTTGTAATGTGGGTATAGTGTCATGAATACGTTCCCTAACACAATCAATTCTTTAAGAAAAGGATTTATACAGTTTTTAATAAAGAGCATTGTTGTTAACTTTGCGTCAAAAGCCGTTTTCCTTTCCCTTATTCAAGTTGTTTGATGCATGTCACCTTATACTTCATTGTATTGTTTCAAGAAACGTAGTCTGGAAGATTTCACAAAATATAATTTATTTCAAGTGCAGTCTGAGTTTGTCCTGATGTAACTTAATAATCACACATGTAGAATGATAGCTGTACAACCACAAAATGATTTGCTTTCGATCTAACTACATATGCCCATATATTTGAAATAGTGAAAATGTCATCGCATATAACAAAATTTGGTACTACTGAGAGAAATTATCATCAAAGTACACAGTAAAACATTCTTAGAATGATATTTTCAATGTGATTATTTCATTTTTTTTTCTATCATTGACAGCAATGTAGAGATGAACTTGTGTTTTCTTTGCTTTTTTGGTAAACATGCTAATACCAGTATTTATAAGAAATTTTGAACAGCAAGCTGTCTTTTGATCCCTGTTTTTTCTGTCTTTATTTTGTTCAAAGAAGACAACATTTCAGCTGTTTTGATTTTTTGAATTGACGTAAGAGTAGTTTGACAACAAGATATTTGTAGGAAGACATGTTGAAATTGTGAGAGTTACTGGAAGATGAACAGGAATGGTAGCATTTCGTAGAGTGCAGCAGACACCTACATTGTTTTGGGAGCTTGGGTACAGATAAAGACAACATGATTTTGTATTCCATGAGGCAAATTAGTTGTCATGGTAGCGTACTTGATATTTGGCAAAGTCTTCAATCAAATTCAAAGTCACAACCTACAGTATCTACTCACCAAGCAAAGAAGTCAGCGATTAAATCAGTCAGCCCCATCATCCCAACCTCTTTTCACAAAGTAATGCGTAAGCAACTCAATAGCAACATGAAAATCACAAAATTGTAACCACCCAATGGAAGACAAAACAGGCTGCTAAAAGTCAACAGCTTAGGGCATTTGCATGAATTAGTTTTGATGTCGGTAGACCTATTTGACATTCTGGTCAAATACCTCCTGTAGAATATTAGGTATGGTTGGTTAGACTGCTATGGTCAGCGCTAAGCTGCGGTTAATGCTGTGGTTTTACATTTAACGCAGTATCTCAAATAACAATGTAGGCTCTTTGATACATGCCAACAACAACCCAATTATAGAAAATCTTTCTCTGTACAAAATATTAACATGACAACTTCTGCTACAGATGTGGGTTTAAGACAGGACATAAAACACAACTGGTCATATCATGCAGCTTACCTTTGCCGAACATTTAGGTTTTGTCAACAAGGGCAACTCATGTCAGGTGATGTATCTGTGCGACTGTTTTCTCACTGGTAGACCACTGTTACATTGTCTTTTCTTATTGTTATCTTATGCAGAAAATTTTTCTTCAACATATCATAAATTTTACAGTTTATATTCAATGTTGCCTTCAAAAGTCACATCACATCATATCTGCAGACAGTTCACCTATCAGGCCAACTAGCCAGTAAAAACACCATCAACACTTCAAAAATCTTGTCACCGAATATGTCAGCCAAAAGTACCAACCTATTTGTCTGACCATGTAACCAAACACTGAACAAAGCTATTGTATTAAACAGTAGCTGCAACAAATGTCGCATTTCTAGAGTGTATACTTATAATTCTGATACCACTCATATATCACTGACAATACTTAATTTACTCTTCTTTGTTCATTTTATTTTTGTATCAATTTATGAACTTGTGGTATCTTTATTTGTTTTTCTATATTTGTATGTAGCTGATACTCCTGTGCATTTTTAAAACCACTTTGTAAAATGTTTACTCATTGACTGAAATATTTTACTGTGGTGCTTTCCTTCATTTTGTCCAGTGCATGAAAATCTGTTTATGGATGCAGCGATTCAAGGCAACAAAATTCCAAATTACATAACCCGTAGATATGTCAGATAAACAGACATCACAAAATTTGGAACCCATCATCATCATCATCATCAAAGTAATATGCTTTGTCATTTCAACATTTACAGACCACTCCTGCATAGTGAGGCATTTTTCAATGTGGCCACCAGTGTGAAAATACAGAATCAGGAAAGGGTATACACCATGGTGTTACGGAATATCAAAAATCATGTGGATATTTAACAATCTTTCACATTGATCTAAGTCAAAATATATATATCAAGTAACCTCTGATATCATTCTTAACTTCTGATATCATTTTGTGAGATGTAATGTGGGAATGATGAAGTTTACCTGAATCAGTCTTTTGTCTGCTGATAATGATGAAAGAAATGGGTAATGAAACATATTTCACGCTTTTATCCACATACAGTCAAAATTTGAACACGTTGTTGGTTTTTAAAATTTGGACACATCTTGATTTGATTGCTCGTTATTGATTGTTATCGGAGATCTAATGTGAGTTCTAATTTTATGGATAACAAGTCAAACTGTTGGGAGAAAATTGACTGTTCATGAATCATACAAAACATTCACCAGTGCTGTCCTGCGACACCTTTTTTCAAGTTGACAACATCGATCCAAAACCTAAAGATTTGGCAACTAGCCTTTCTAACTGCTTTGAACTTCAAAATAATCATGATGGTTGATAAATTTTTAAGTAGGTTGCTTGGCATTATCAACACTCAGAAATATGTTTGTACATTAAAATTGAAAGAAAGTCTCAATATTATGTATTATTCACTGTTTCTAGGAATGGTATAAGGTGGTATCGTTTGAAATTGAACACAGCCATGAAGATGTAACAATCAGCTGTTTACGGATGATAAAACATTGATCCTTCTGTTAGAAATACTGGTTCTTTGTGCATTTTGACATCCATTTTAACCCCTGAACAACCTTGAATGCTAGCTATATCTCCACTGCAATATCGAATGACTACCGTATATACCGGTACCTCAACTGCCAGAAAATTCAGGCTAGATTGTACAATGTCCCGTTCATCTTTGGTGTATGGAATGATATGAAAGGCTCAGAGGATGTGAAGTCCTCATTTTAGAAGGTATCACTCCAATAGGATATGTTGCACTGCTGTGAAGAATTTTGTCCAACATGTATTTATTTGTGTTTGTCACCAAAAATATCACTAAATACAATAAAGTCCATTGTGTAAAAAACGACATAAAAAAAAAATGAATGGGTGATAGTCATACATGGCATTAAAAAAGAAATATGATGATTCAATCAAGTGTTAAAATGACTAATGTTACTCATTACGGGACGTAGAACGAGGGGGAAAATATTGCGTCATTCGAAGACTAGCAAAAACCGGATAATTTTAAACATGGTCTAGGCAGAAAATGACTCACTGGTCTTTTCGCTTGATGTATGGCTTCATACGGTGCCACAGCTGTAGATTGTAACTGTCTTAACTCATGTTGGTGTGAATTAGTATTAAAATAAAAAATCCATCAAAAATAATTCACTAAAAGTCTTTGATATACATAGCTACAATTTCAAGACTTTCTTTCATTTCACAACATACTTTACAAATCAGTAGTGCATCCAGTGGTTTTCCAAAGCTCTTGTAGTTGCTTTTTCTTCGCCTTTTCATGTTTAAACCTTCATTTGGAATGTAAAATGTCATCAGCTACTCATTATATTGTGTAATAACCACCTCAAAGTCAAAATTTTTACCTATTTGTTCAAAGAAACAAAGGGACAAGGATGACTAGCTTTGATAGGAAGCTCTGATATACATAGAATTAAGTATTGTTACCTGTAGTGGCCATTGTGTAGTTGTTACTGTGTAGCAAGTAATACTGGTTTGGTTCAGCTTGTATGACAACTTGTTACTTTGTAGCCAAAGATCAAGCCTGTCAGGTCTGGTTGTGTGCTTGTATCAGAGGACGGCTTGGCTTTTCTGGCCTGCAACACCACACCTGTTCTGTTCTACTCAATACCTGTCCAGGGTCTCCTCATATATGCTGATAATCATAATGCATTGCTGCTTGTGGAACTTTGCAGCCAGTCATTTTGGCTGGATCCAATCACATGTCGCGTTTGTCCAATGTCTAGCTGTCAAGAAACGCCCAATTTGCTGATCAAGATAATTTGGGTTTCAATTGTCCCAGTTCTGTAACCATCCTAATTCAAAGTGTCTGGTCACAGATAAATGTTGTTAACTTGTTCTTTGTTATTAGCCTTAAAATCGAATATCCTTGTGACATGAGATTTAATAATCATGACCTTGAGAAAATTCATAGTCTTCCTTTACATTAAAAGCAACACTTCACATTTATCTTTGAATTGTATCTGATATATGTCATCTGGTAGATAACTTCAAGAAAACTAGTGATCGAGGTTTTGTGACTGATTTCTGTCTCAAGCAATGAGGAAATAGTACGTAATTGCTTTCAATATTTTGACAGATATGTTTATGAAATCTCAGAGATACGTTATACAAGTCAACTCTCAAACAGGCCAAACTGACTTCTTCAGGCAAGGTCTTCTGAGATAAAAATGTGGCATAGTGCTAAACTTTTCATTTTATAAGTAGAAAGGTATGATTTCTGTAAAATTTCTTCCAGGCTGTCTTAATGTAAATGTATGAGCCCTTACTCTACACCTGCATCATTTTCAGTGTTGTTGTTTGAGGTAGACAAGGAATTTGTGACAATAAAATCTCTGTGTGTTACACTGTTACAAAATCTGTACAGAGTAAGGCCATGTATTTTTGTCATGAAAATGTTGAAGACCAACATAAGATAATTGAAGACAACATAAGATGTCATCAAAATGAACAAAGTGTAAAAGTTTCAGTGCTTTAGATTTATAAAACAACTTATTTTCAGTTCAATATGAAGGTTACCTGTAGAAGAGTGTGAAACTGTTTTTCATATTTTACTGTTTGTTGGAATAACATGTCACAAGTTGATTATTGTGCTTGCTCCATTTGATAAACTATATTGCATGTACAAGCATGTACTACGTGTGTATCAGAAATTACACACTCTTGTGCGTGACCAACATACCTTGATATGATGTCTGTAACCCTGTCTTATGGTTGAAAATGCTTACCTGAGATGTTTTTCTAGAATTAACAGGAGAACATGATACCGTTGCAGTATCAAAGGATATCAACCCAAGTTTGGCAAAGTCAAACATGACCTGTTAATTTCTCAGCTATGCCAATGATAATGGCCATGGCTTGTGAAGAGATTTGAATTGTTTTGCAGCTGCCATCACGGTTTACAAAGTGAGTCTGCAGTGTTGTATATTTATGAAAAGCCATCATACTTTTTAGCCTGAATGGTGTTGCAAACATGAATTAGTGAAGACAGTACCGCAGTGTAACAGCTGAAGCAGTATGTTAGTAGTTCTCAAGATGAACTGAGGAAAGACTTTGAAAATGACCATTGCAGGATTGACAGTTGTTGCAAAATCAGGAAACAACATATAAATCAGAAAACAAAAATACTTAATTACCAAAGGCTATATAGCTTCAGATCTGAATGAAAATGTTGTCATAGTACGTAGATACACATGTTTACTTGAATATGTCGATTAAAACAATTCAAAGTCATTTCTGTACAATATATGATAGTCCTCACAAATAAAAGTGGGAAATTCATCTTGCCATTGTTTATCTATGGTCTATTTTCTGCTCTACGCATTGACTATTCTACTAGTTCGCTGATAGGTCTATTTTAAAATCAGAGGTATAGAGATATACATTTTACTGAACAAATGACTTAAACATGGCTTTAGAAAATTCTAGATCGTATTTTTGTCGTCTAATCTTCCACAGTTTCTCCTGTCTCCTTCAACCAATTTTCCTTACATCTTCAGTGGTTGGTATGGAGTATATTTTTTTACCAACGGAAGGTTACTAAATGTAGCAATGGTATCATTGGTATTATTTTTGATCCTGTTCGATGAAAGATGATAAGTATGTTTCTATTCAGTATTAAAGTGATATCTATGTGAATGCAAATGATACATTTGTGCTGATTACACTGTGTCAGTAATATTTCTAGTGACAAGGAAAGATGGAAATTGGAGCTAGTCAGCAATCAGAGTAAAACTCATTGATCAGCATTAAAACTTGTTTTAGTGCATGGTAAAGTCTTTTTCACTTTTCCCTTTTCCAAATTGGAAATACAACATATCCAATCAAGATTTCAAATCAAGGTTATCTGTGATCTAATCATCACATGTAAAACATCACAAACCAAGCTGAATTCAAACATAAAACTGTCTGATACTATTTTTTATGCAAAACAATATTTTCTCTCCACTTATTCCTCAAGGCAAAAAAGACTAATAGGTTCCTGAGAGTTAAAAAGTTGAAAAATTTACAGTTACAGAATCTGTGAAAGAATGATTTTAGAAGGAGCAGTATCCTGAATGTGAAGGAGAGTTTATGAAACTCAATGAAAGTGTTAATGCATACTACTGCATGCTAACATCTACATCCTAACAAATCCTTCATTTGCATAGTGAAAAGAAATTGACATGATATGTGATAGCTTGGATGAAATTGAAAATATAATGTGGTGTGCCGGTAGGTTTAGATGAAAATGCATTTTTTAGATATCGTCAAAGTTACATAAAATCAAATTTTGTACTTAGTCCATTGAATAACTATTATTCATGTTTGCTCTACTTTGACAAATGTCGTTTTGATTTCTACCATATTATTTTCTCTGATCATTAAGTTTATGGAAAAATAATTTTATATTGCAACAAGAGTATGGATTATTAAGGTTAAAAATTTAGGTAAATTGTATGAGAAACAGAGAACCTGCAAATGTTATGTCTTCCTCAAACACACTCATTTTTGTACACATCAAGAATGAAATGTTCTGTTTGTCAGTGTTTACAATTGATGGCTGTGATGAATTTTATGACTTTGAGTGAATCCTTAAAATCAGGGAATTTAGAGGCTTCAAATGAGTTCTGTATCATCTTACAAAATATGTTGAGTTGTCTGCTTAAAAAAACTTGTTGCATTGTTCTTATTTTTCAATATTCATTTTACGTTGATGTTTCACAGGTTGCTTGTAACCATAGATTTGATAAAATGTACAAAGCAGTTGTAATGATTTCTTTTTTCAAATAGTAATTTCCCACACTGTGTGGTTTTCAAGTTGAATGATTCTGATCATTTCAAGAATTTCAAAGTATCAGCATTTCTTATAGCATTGCTAAATTCAAGGCGTTATCTGTGATTTTGACAATCACGGTGACATCTCTCAGTCGTTGTCTGATTGCTACAGAATGACTACATTGAGAGTACATGTATATAAATTTAGCAACATGGATCCGTTACAATGTTTCTGCATTGGTCGGGATATTTAGAGCTGTGGTAATTGTTTTGCCCTAAAACAAAAATGTTTGTTTTTCTAGCTATTGGGAACTATAATTTTGTATTCTGATGTTGATATCTTGAGTCAGTTTCAATACTGTATGTACAACGCAGTATCATCGTTTTTTAAATGGCAGTAAATGGTAAATATACCAGGTTTCCCCTGTGAGGTCTTCCCCTCAATGTATATCAAGGCAATCACATTAGGGCCTCACAGCAACATTGCAAGGTTCCAAACCATTCACCTATATTTTCACAAACCTTTTGAGAAACGCTGCTCATCAAATTCTTCAGCCATTGCATTGTGACATAAAATATATTGTCATATTTAAGATTCAACAAGAAGCAATTGAAGATACAGAATTCACGTTTTATCAGACTAATTTCATCTGTGCCATCACATCAACCTAATGGTGGTTTAAAACTCTCATCAAATTCAATTTCAGAGTTTTAATGGTATGCTTGTTTATTTCTAGATTTTTAACATTGTCAAAATCAACAATAGGTTATCAGATTGGGATATTTCAAAAACCTCATGCCTGCCACTTACAAGTTGATCCTTTTTTTTGAAATGTGGAAAATTATTCCGTAGCTTTGTAGTTTTATAATTTCAAGTGGTTGTATCAGAATATCTGGCAAGCGATGTCTATGTGCCATTGGTGTGGTAAAATTTCCTGCAACACTGTGTTTACTTCACAGAATGATGTAGCTTAGAAGCAGAACAATAAAAGGTGTACTATTAAGGCAAACAGCTCAGGGTTATATTTTGTACTCAAAAACAAAAAAGTACAAAGAGTAGATCCTATTTTTGTTAAAAAACATGCAAAGAAATTGGAAGAGTGGGAGTAAAGTACAATTATGGGAAGGTTAAAGTGGTCGTATTCATGAAAAATAGTCTCCTTCTCAAAGGTGTTTTTCAAGGACATAGAAAATCAGAGAGTAAGATGTATTCCATCCTGTTTTGAAAGCACATTGTAGTGCTCAGATTATGTAGCTATTTGATGGTTTACACACTGTACATTTTGCTAAATATAGCATATATCTGTTTCTATGTAGTGCATGACACATTAGAGATGTCAAGCTTACATATTCAACCTTAGTATTCCCATATTCATTTCGTTTCCATTTACAAAATGTCTGTGGAATAACAACTCACCAGTACCCTTGGTGACTGAGCTTGAACTCCACAACTAAACTATATTTGTCACCTGTTAACATATAATGTCACTCTATGTGGACAGAAAGCATTTGAAGTTTTGTTAAATATCGTAGATCAGTCTGCCTGTGAAGCACATGCACTTAGAGATGTTTAAGTACAAACAAGCCAAATATCTTTGTTATTTAGAATGGAAGGTTACCCTATTTATGATTGCATGTGCATTTTCCACACTGTGAAAAACAGTCCTGTTTTGTTTGACATACGACAAATAATCCAACGTGTGTAGTTCATGGACGATAGATTTCTGGTAGACCGATGTTTTTTCACTGTTCCCAACAGCCAGTAACATATCCCTGTAAGCTATTCCTTTTGAATTTGTTCTGTTTATTCTCACTGTGTTGCTGACAGATAGTGCTAAAATGTAGAATCTTGTGAAAACAGTGGTCAATGCAAGTAATATGAACTGCGATAACTTTTTGCATTTTTTTCAATGTATATACTGGTATATACTGTTGAAATGCATAATGTCTTAAACTGGGATGGAAAGTCTTGATCGTCAGATTCAGTTTCTGAACTGTTAAAATGATGCAAACAGAACAAGACGTACATTTGAATTACTTGAAGACAGTGATAAGAAATTTATACGTGAACAATTCAAACTGTCGACAAGATCACCTGGTTTTAACAACTCAGTCATGAGAAAAATTTATGGCATCAGCAATGCATTGACAAGCCAATAGTTCCAAAACAAGCCAATAGTTCCAAAATTCTAGACCTTCTGTGCACAATAATAAAGTACGTTGTTGGAACATAGACAAGAGTATCCATGACAATGATTTAATGTTCACAGCAAACATTGGGTGACATCCTGGCATGCAATCAGTTTCAAAGGGTGTTCTCTGATATAGCTATGACTTTTGTTACAGTATATGGATTTGTTAAGTTCAGTTGTATTTGTCCACATCTGTTGTTTTTATGGTAACTATTTAGCCAATACTTTTACCAGTGGTACGCAACGGACAGTGTATTTTCACAAATCCATGGCACAACATTAACATCCTTGATTTGCTGAGTTGTCAAATCATAAGTTTCAATTCTGTTTCAATGTCAGATGAATGAAGTATATAAGTTTGCATTTGAATGGGCCAACTGAGTAGACAGATCAAGTAACATCATTTGTAAAGACAAATGAAAAAGAAAACCCTTACCAGTTCAACATTGAAGATATTTTGAGGCAAAAGATACAGTTTAATCCAAATTCATGGATGTACCATTTCCAGCTCACGATTGAGAAAACTAGTCCTCCAGTGTTACGCTGGCATTTTAAGACTAAGTTAAAATCAACACACAACTACAAATGTGTATTCCTCGTGTTTCTGTTTCTGTTTTGAAATTGACAGTGATAATGGACCAATAGCCGAATAAACCAGCTGATCTCAGTGTCTTCACTATCATTTTCTATGTCACAACTGTCATCCATTCAACAAAAATTGTCAGTTATTGTCACATACCGCTTTTGGCGTGATGTACTGTAAACCCTGTCTTGCTGTTTTGGAAAGACAAACAACATGCTCAACTACGGAACCTAACTGACTATGTCTGAAAGCAGACACCAACCAATTTTCTTCATTACTGTTCAATCATTGTATCAAATGCCAAATACAGCTTTTTTCCGTCCATAATGTGTACTTCTTACGCATTAGCATTGTTATTATCCTTCATGTTCAAGTTTGTGAAAACCAGGACTTCTGAAAGATGTAGTGGAATATAATATGCAACCAATAGGTAAGAAATAATCTGAAAGATTTAGAATTGATGGTGGAAATGTGACACTTGTGTTTGAGTTCTCTACTGACCAAGAAAAAACCTACTATGACGCAAATTATTTTAATACAGTGTAACCTTGAATTTACCAGCACAATTCTGAATTTTTCTTTTTGAAGGATCTTTGATTTTTCAGCATGGAATTTTGTCTCCTAAATCTATAAGAGTAATAATTACTGTTGGTGAGATTGTCAGCTTTATGAGAGAGGATTTCTAATGCAATTAATAATTTTGATGTGCACCACACTAAAGTATCTGTATATCATATTCCCATTATTGTGGACTTTACCTTCTTGAATTGACAAAATATGTAAGGCTTCTTGTAAAGTTGTTTGCTCCTCATTTCATATTTCTAGTTGAAGACATTAAAGTAAATGTACACTACATTTCAGAAAGCTGATTACAGTTGTCCGTGTTTAAAAAAAATAACATTTCCTGTTTGTTTTCTCATCTTTTTCAACTTCAAAAATGAAATATGTCCACTGGTTATATAGTTTGAAACAACTGAAATATCCTTCATAATGTGGATATTAAAGTCCTTTGCCTTGAAAAATTCTGTCCTTGATACTGAGTACAAGTGCCCTAATTCAAGATATGTCTATGGTATCTATTCATTGTAATCTCAAAGTCAAACTGGTCATTTGTTCAACATTCTTGTACCACATATAGCACCTGTCAACATGTAAATGTTCAAAGAAATAAAGGCATGAAGAGATACAAATAGAGTAAATTTGAGAATGGTGATGTGCAGATATCATTTTATTATAACAAAGTAAAACTAAAATCTTTGATTGTATCGCTTTGGTGATAAATAAGTTGAGGAAATAGTTGTTCAAATTTTGCTTGTCAGATACTTTATCGCTTCCCATCTGTCTTGCTGATTATGTTAGAAGTGAGTCAGTAATTTCTGTACAACAATTTCATGCAGTTATTCTGTGAGAAATTTCTTGAGATTCAGAAACATGTTGCTGTCAACAACAGGGTTTTGGTTTTGGATTAAAAATTCCTGAATTTGTTTCGTAATATATTTGCAAAAGGTATACCATGAAATCAAATCACAGAGAATGGACTGTGCTAGAAGGTTGGACCAAAGTGACCATCCAACAAAATTTATTTCATGCATTTTTAGTGACGTGAAAACTGACCTTTTGAGAATTCAGACTAGCTGTTGAGTTTGAATGTTATTGTGAACGTTGTTCGAAATTTAAAGTGTACACCAATTTCACATATGAATTGTCTTTCTAATTGCGACAATTGTTACATTATTGGTGATTTTTGTCTGAGTATCGACATTCTGTTTAGTTTATCCAGCAGCTTGGAAATTAAGTGGATACAGTTTAATTCAAATAGCCTGCATCTAACTTACTTTGCAAAAACTCATACTGTTGATTTGTTTTGAAGCATTATGTGTATATTCATTTGGTATGCCTGTTTTGAAAAGTTACTGTTGTTTATGATACAAAATGTATCTGTAGAATTATCTGTAGAATTATCTGTGGAATTATATCCTAAAACCTAATAAATATATCTTGTTTAGTAACAAGGTGACCAGATGTATGGAAATCTTACTGTGGTTGCAATTTCATTCTGAAAAGCATTTTATTAAATCCCCATGTACCAAGGCATGATATTTGATAAGCTAAGAACTGTATTCAAACAATTATTTCCAGTAGGTTGGTGTTAAAGGAAGACGTGGCCGTGTAAATATGGCTGAAATTTGTGTTTATTTAATTGTCTCATACTTCCGATTTTGCAAATGGCAAATCCCATGATGTGGGTAGCAACTTGTGGCAATACTGCCCACACAGTCTGTTCTTCAGTGTGTTCCAACCATCTTACTTTCAATGTCAACACAGTTGTACGAACTTTAACTAAGCTTCGATGACTACAAGAAAAAGATTCTTTGTATTGATCATCAACTCTTATTAACCTTTGACCACCAAAGTTAGTTTTTGTCACCTTTACTAAATATACCCCAGCTAATTTTTTTTAGATTTTTGCCAAAACTCTGATAAAAAAACTGTAGCCAATGAAATGTGATGTCCATTTGGTTCAATAGTATCAAAAACATAGACAATTCATAAGAATTGGTAAAATGTTGCACTAAAATTTTAATGGGAAAAATTACAGCACTAAAAGGGTTAAAATTCCTATTCCATGGTAATGTATCAGTAAGCAATGGTGATGGTAGTCCTTACAAAATAATCATAAGCAAAACATGTATTCCGACTAAAAGATTTGAATTCTTTTGAATGAGGTTGTACCCCACTCCCTTTTCCTTGTACAGAGGTCCGAGTGTGCAATACCAATGTCATTTGATGAAGGGGTGAAATCTCCTCTAAGAAACTGAAGCGATAATGTTAAACTTGTTACGCGATAATGTTAAACAGTGCACAAAAAAGCCCTTGCTGCTGCCAATGGTCTGTGCAATGCAGAATAATATTCGTGTTCATGACTTACTGTTTTATATATTTTAAATCATACATTTCAAAGCAAATTTGTTGTAAGATGTTGAGATGTCAGTCAAAATTACATTAAGATCCATGGTTAAAAATTTGGTATGTTACAGTTTTAATTTGTTCATATTATATTAATTGTATCAAGTGTATCAAGATATACTGTGCAAGCATTGTGAAACCTATTTGAATGACTTTGGAAACACCTTGACATTTTGTTGATACACTGAGGGGAACCCCCATGAAATAACCGTGCAACTCGGGGAACATTAAGGGGCTTACCGCTTATGACGAAGACTCTGATGTATGCGTCAGTGGTTCAATGGTTCAATTAGTCTTGAAAGATTGCAAAATGAAAGCTAGAATTCAAAGTGGACCATGTGACTATCACATCCTGTCACCTGAAGTACTGTACCGTGTAGATAGAAACCCTACCACACTGAATCCAGCCAAGTGTTTCAATACCACAAATATTAGACCAACAGAGGTGATGTGAAATTGGTGTCACCATCCATTTTCTCTGGAGGAAAAGTCATGATACATATACCCAATCCAAATGTTACTGAATTGTGGAAGAAATACTGACCTGCGGTAATTTACTTTGTGTTTCATACAAAATGATCAAATAAATGCTCTCATAACAACACAAGAAGATACCCAGCTAAACTTCTGATTCGATAAACAGTTTAGATCTTCTGTGAAAGCATTCAGTTAAAAGAGAGTTTTTGATAATGGAGGATAAATTGAGATGAGTGATAATGCAGTTTCATTAAAATTAAAGAAACAAAACATCTATATCACTGATCAGTAGCATTTAAAAAATACAGGATATCATATGTGAGATGACACCATGCGTACCAGTCCAGGTCAATTTATGCTAATTTATGTAAATATTAAATACACGTGTAGATATCAGCACTCTAGGCTTATATCTACTCCACCTGTGATTCTTATTTCAGCAGAATGTAGTATTTGTAGACAACATACTTACCAGATACAATGAACAAACAGAGCACAAAGTTAAACTTTAAGTCAAATGTCAGTGTTTGTATGTGTGCATACTGTGTATATACATTGTACTCAATTGTACATACAGTGTATAGACAGATAAATACGATGTACTCATTTGTACATACATTGTGTACATACAAATGTATACAAAGTACTCATTTGTACACATAAGCTATAAAAGTATACATTTATTTGTACATACAATGTATATACATGTGTATACAATACTCATTTGTACATACATTGTATCTAAAACTAAGGAAAAAGTTGTCAGATTTGAACTGGAAATGTATGTTTAATGATTAAACTAGCTAAGTATTAAATGATAGCTGTATCCTCAATGTCGGAGCAAATTTATATCTTACGTCAACATAAAGTTTCACAGAAAATAACGATTTCAATTTCACAAGGTATCAAGATAAAAGTGTCAATTTATAAAACAGAAACAGTTAATAAAACTTCAAAGTATTACCTGCACATTTTCTGTGTTTGGACGGATGTATTAATCCCAGTGTTAGCCCCAACCACATCAAGACAGAACTGTTTGATGCTCAAAGATACATGAACATATATTATGATATTCGTTTCACCTCTGCTTTACTCACAGGCTTTAAAATCTCTCTGTCAATTATGTTCAAGGTATAACAGACCACCCTCATTGCCCTCACAAGTCCATCAGTAATGACCAGAAAATTGAAGAAACCCTTCAAGATCAACAAAGGCAGATCTGTTACCTTTTGGCGTCCCAATTCTGAAACTATATTAGATAAATTGAAATCACTTGGCCTAGACTCTGTGGCATTATCACTTGGCCTAGACTCAGTGACATTGTTCAATTTATGGTTTACTTCAAACCAACCAACAGGAACAGGTTCTGCAACAGTGTACGACATCTGGCCCAATTTTCTAAATTTCATCGCCATGTTTGGCGTGTGTTCTACTAAATTAACCATTTTGGCAAAGTTGATCTTGTTTGTATTTTAAATGTTGTTGGCTTTCCAGAGAAAAGTACAATGTAACGCTCATGTTGCCATATAATGCTTATCAAAGTTCAACTGGAGTTTATTTTTTGTACAGCTATTAAAGGTACTGTTTGCATTTAGAAGCCATATACCTTCGCTCTCAAGGTAGAACAATCCAGATATTTACATTTTTGTAGGTTTTTGAAACTGCAAACAAAATGACAGAGAATAGTACAGAGGTCCGCTGTACTTTCAGTTCCAGAGTTAATTCAGTATTCTAGGTTAATGATATCTCTGTTTAGCCATTTCCATTGGGTCATTAACCGAACAACGAACCCAAGTTTCCAGATCTTTTGAGTACCAGTGATAAAGATTTAAAGTTAAGTGCTGTAGGCTTCCTTTTTGACTGCCAGTGCGAACAGTAACTTTATTGTAAGGGATAATAACATGTAACTTGCTGACTTCCTTGCTCCTTGAAAAGTCTTTTAAGTGGACGGTAAATACGCTTTTAATAAGTGTTGAAATTTGATCAAATTTGGTAGAAATTGTTGTACACACAAGCGTCATGAATGGGACATGTTTGGCAGAATTTCACTGAAAAGAAATGCAAATAAACTTTGTACTGCTAGTAAATATGTGTGCTTGTTTATACTGGTACTCTCTTTTTAGATGGTGTTATCAGCAACAACACAGGTTAGTTATGTCACTCTCACATGATGTTCAGTATCACGTGAGAAAAAAGCATATCTACAGAGCCTATGCTATTCAATATTATGTCTGTACATGCATGTCAAGGGCTGATGCCTTCATCACTTTTATGCAGGTCTTTGGAGAGTTATTATTTCCCAGGAAAAAGTAGGGTGATGTCTGATTTTTGTATGAAAGCATTATATTGTAATATTTCATTTCAAAAATATTTGACCTTAGTTGTTCCTGCAAAGCATGTGTGAAACTCAAAAATTTTGTAAAAATTATAGCAATTGTCTCTGCAACTAAATTTCCAACAGGATTATGAAAATAAGATATAAAATTAACAGAAATATCCCTTCCCTTCTTGCATAGTATTATAATATATATTTTAGTGATTCCAATTTAAATATGAAGATGCTGATAACTTCGTAAAGTGCACACAACATGACAATCAGCCAATAGAACGAGTCTTTATAGGTTTATTTAACATTTTGATTGCAGCATTTTCATAGGCTTATACATTTTCTGCCCAAGGGAGATGAGCGCACTGATTGGGTTGTTACCAACAGATCTATCACGATTTAACAACAATCATCTCAGAGTAACCTGAGGAGAATGATGTCGTATTTATGATATTTACTTAAAGAACTTGTTTCCAGGACCACCCTCATTCAAACTTTCCTGGAGGACGTCCGCTTATGGCTGGCTGTCACGTAAAACCAGAGATATTGTATCAAGTTTTTACATGTTGGATTTTCAGGAACCCTTAGTAATACAGTATAATGTTTTCCGTGACGTAGAAGTGCAAATGGTGAATAAACTCCAATGTTACTTCTGATGAACTATAACACAGGCACACAGCATCTTTTCTATGGTTGAGATACATAAATATTGTAAGGGAAGGGGAAGTTACAGAGCTGTTGTGTCGTCACTGTTTAAGGACAGCAGTGTTTTATCAAGCTGCTGCGGTGTCTCGGGATTCCTGCAGTTTTGCAAGCCTGCCACGCTCTGTCTGTCAAACAATAAAAGTTTTTTACAATAGGACAAGACCAGCACTTGATCCTATACACTTGCTGGTGCTTATTGCCTACAAGGCAACAATGTAACAAATACATTGCAAGTAAGTCGTGACCAAATTTAGGTGAACTCCGTGATTTTGTTATTTATATGATGGGACACTCCCTTCCTGTGCTAATTTCTGTTTTTATAACCAAGTTGCAAGTCCAATTTTACAAACATGAAAACGTTATTTACAAACTTTATTTGAATATCACACCCATATGTTCAATGTTTCACTCAGAAAGATCTACCATCTACCGACAAAACACAAAACTCACAAATCCAGACTTTGAATTCTGGAAGTCAACCAACTTTATCATTTCACATGAAATAAATCTCATTGACAAATTCTGAAAGTTGCTGAAAACTTTCCAGAACTTCCTGTAATGCTGAGCATGAAGTTGTTACGTTGAAGGCACTGGAAGTGCACAATGCAAAGAAGACATGGTTCTTGCAATAGCATTTTAGGATTCTCTGTTTGAAACTCAAGTCTCCTTTAAAAGTATTGCTTACACGGTTTACGTCAAACACAGAACAGTAAGAGGATGATCATGAGCAGATCGACACAAATTGTTCAAATGCTACAAGATTAAATTTCTATGAAGAATTAGAAAATAACATAATTTCCTCATTTTAGTTTAATGGGTTTCCTTCTTTGAAGTACACAGCAACACCTCTTAGATGTCAACACTTTCAAACTTGTACTAGCATTTCAACACCTTGCAAATTCATGTTCTGAATCAGGCATTGCAAAAGAATGCATTGTTAACACAAGCATATCCACATTAGCACAATCATGTAAATTTACAAGTTTTGATAGACACAGATATGCATTCATATTCTGCTACATTTTAACGTATATGAACATAGTGTATTCAGCAATGTACGTTTTAGGTACATTAGATATGTACATGTTAGGTACATTATGTATATACATTTTTGGTACCTTTGTAGGTATGTACATATCAGGTAAGTAAATATATACATGTACAGGTCAAAGTAATTTGGTTTTGTCATAAATTAGATTTTGACTAACTACCAACAATACAGTAGAAAGCTGTAGTGCATTGGGTAAACAGTCAGTGTACTGGTAGTAAATGTGGAAGGAGGGCTGTATGTGTGGAGCTATATAATAAATGTCATTGTATCTGGAGAATTATAGTTTCTAGGCATACATAAAAAAAACTTGCATACATTCAAACCATAGACAGCATTAACTGACTGGATGTGATCATCCAGTAATCATATTTCGTAAACCACCCACTTTATTGTTAACTTATTTGAAGATCAAAATATTGATTGGGAATAAATTTCTTTGTTCAAGAAATGTCCAGGATGATTGCTATAGTAACAGAATTTAAAGACTTTTAGCCTTATTTTGATACTAGTGAAGAGTAAGAGAGTCCGTAGATAAAGTACTCCCATTTATGAATTAACTTTCTGAAAAATACCATAAGGGTAAATGCACATCACAGTGTGTTAGCACCAGTCATGATAGCCATGTTTAATTTTGGATCATTTCATTTTTGAGCATTTAGTCTCCCTTGTAATATCTACAACTTAGACCGTTTGTTTTGACAAGATGACAAATTGTATTACCTTTTTTTCACTGTTAATGAAAAACTTTAGAATTAGGATTGCTTGTGCACAAACCAATATTTAGCATATTCAATCATTAACACTACGAGTAACACATTGTTACAGGTACTTTTGTTAAAAACCAGTAAATTTACCTAGGGTTCCAAGCTTCTTTTTACAGAGCCCATGATTGACAATGCAGTCATGTCAGGTGACAACAGAAATCATATGAAGTTCCGAAACCATACACTCACCTACAATACTTCATCTACTTTACCCTATAAGCTTGCTAAACAAGAACCATAGTGTTTTTATAAATGTTTTATTCTGTATTATGTATGGGTGAAATCATACAAGCTTTTCTTTTTATTGATTTTATATTATGTGTATGGTTACTCTTAGAAAATAATAAATAAATTCTAACAGATTGAAATACATATGACAAGTCATATCGGAAAACAGCTTGAGGGATGTTACACCAGTCATAGACATGTACATAGGTAGAGACATGTACATAGGTAGAGACATGTACATAGGTAGAGACATATACATAGGTAGGGACACAGACATGCAGCCATTCAAATAGGAGCACGACATGTCACACACAGTGATAGACATGTACATAGGTGGGGACACAGCCCATCATGCATCAAATAGTAAAACAAGACATGTCACACACAGTGATAGACATGTACATATGGAGGGACACAGATAGTCAAATAGGAAAACAAGACATGTCACACAAAGTGATAGACATGCACATAGGTGGGGACACAGACAGCATGTCAAATAGGAAAACAAGACATGTCACACAAAGTGATAGACATGTACATATGGAGGGACACAGACAGTCAAATAGGAAAACAAGACATGTCACATACAGTGATTTACATGAACATAGGGACACAGACACACAGCCCATCAAATAGTAAAACAAGACATGTCACACACAGTGATAGACATGCACATAGGTGGGGACACAGCCTGTCAAATAGGAAAACATAACATGTCACACACAGTGATAGACATGTACATATGGAGGGACACAGACAGTCAAATACAGTGATAGACATGTACATATGGAGGGACACAGACAGTCAAATACAGTGATAGACATGTACATATGGAGGGACACAGACAGTCAAATACAGTGATAGACATGTACATATGGAGGGACACAGTCAAATAGGAAAACAAGACATGTCACACACAGTGATAGACATGTACATATGGAGGGACACAGACAGTCAAATACAGTGATAGACATGTACATATGGAGGGACACAGACAGTCAAATAGGAAAACAAGACGTCACATACAGTGATAGACATAGGTAGGTAGGGACACAGACACACAGCCCGTCAAATAGGAAAACAAGACATGTCACACGCAGTGATAGACATGCACATAGGTGGGGACACAGACACAACCAGTCAGACAGGAAAACAAGACATGTCACACACAGTGATAGACATATCCCGTCTAGACATATATAGACAAGCATACTGGTCACATATTAAAATGAAACCTATACAGTTTCTCATGCAAAGTGGATTCTTTCAATGGACACACTCATTTACACATGTTCAGATCAATTTAACTTTCTAACATTATTATAATTCTTGCCCTGACACATATACATATATATATATTGGTTAAAGTAGACCGGAAGAGTCTTTTGGTTTCTGTAGAAATGCGACAATGAGGACACAACATCAAAATTTCTGTATAGACCTGTGAGGGCATACTTCATGATATCTACCTTTGAACAGTGCTGATGACACTGTTTCAAATGGATTAGCATCGAGAACTTAGGGGCAACAGAATTGCTGAAAACGTTAGAGAATTATCCTTCAGCACAGACAAGCTGCAGAATCATAATATTATAATGCATAACATTACAAAAATTGCTTGGTTTTATTTCAGTAAATGGAGGACAAATCCAACTAAACAATGATGATCATGTAAGGAAATTGTAACAGTAATCAGCAATATAGTACCATGTGATCAAATTTATTTGATCTAAGTTTACTATCACTTCATACTTTCATACCATGTATCTTGTTAATTGTATCACAATACATAATAAAAACAGACCACAAAATAAGTCTTGCTTTTTCCATGAAATACTAACTTTTCACAATAATTTTATGGCACTGAATAATTTAACTCTGCATAGTTTGATAGAAACAAGCAAAATGCTGTTTACATGATACAGTCAATACATTCTGTACGTTATTAGAAATCACCAATTGAGATCTACCAAATAATGCAATATCAAAGGGTTGTGAGCTGACTATGATACATTGTGTGAAAAAATTCACAATCAGGAACAGTATAGGTGACAATTCCTGATAAAAATCATTAGCACATGGAGTGCACCGGAAATTTTAGCAAGTACTTGCCTTTTTACTAGTTTATTAAATCATGTATAATGATCTATGTAATATTGAACAATGGTAAGAGTGCTAATCAGAAATTTAAAAGAAATGACATCAAACTTTAGAATCAAACTTGAGTATTGTGTTTGGTCTGGAGGTCACAGTTACATGTGTGTATGACAGTTATTTTTTGCAGAGAGGTAAGGCAATATTCTACTGTCATATAATGATTGCAAGTTAAATTTGTATAAGGTATAACTCACAGCTAATTATAGGTTGTAGCCAGCTAGTTATAACCAGTTATACAATGGCAGCAGTCATTCCCAGTAAAATGCTATAGCATGTAGCAAAATATTGGTAGCAAGTTACTATGTTTTATTATTAAGCATATTGTAGCCAGCTGTGCTTTGTAGCTAGTTATGTATTGTTTTGACCAGTTATATTATGTATTCAAACTCCTGATATTGTTACAGTTGTTTAAGAAAGATTGATCACCAATCAACTTGAAAAGATATTATGCTTATTTTTTCACATTACTTACATTTATCACTTCATTGCTCAATAATGTTTGAAAAAAGAACACAAGACTGTGGGGTTGTAAATGGGTAACAACCTTTGTAATGGACCAATAAATGGAAGAACTGAAAAACTTAATCTGAATTATGGCAATGACTGCAGTGACAATGTTTAATTAAAATGGCGGATTGCACAGCAATTATCCATGGTAAGAGAATCGAAGGACAAGACAGTGAGATGATTAAATGATCGGGGCAATATAATGCTTGATAAAGTTGCTTGCACTATCCAACACACTCAGTAAACAAAGACCATTTCAGAATCTTGAAAAGACTGCAAGAATTTAATTTTAAAGGATTGATATCTATACTGTCTTCTGATAACTTCTGCACGATTTGCACAGTGTTTGTAATTTTCATTGATATAATGAAGTACCATCTCACTCTCTTAGTTGAAAGTACATTTCTTGAAAGTTGAATACAGTTTGTGGATAGACTGCCAACCTGTTGCAATGAGCACATGGCAACTGTCTGATAGAGTTCAAATGCAATGTCAGAGATGAGTGTAGATAAAGTGACCAAAGTCCCGTACAAATGTATGAAACGTGGTTATTTGTTACATCATAATGCTAACTTTAGGTATTCTTGTAGTTAGTTACATTGTAGCTTTGAAATGTTACAAAGTATGAAATGTACCAAATTACTGAATGTTGCTACCTCTGTACAGCTGTAAGGAACTACAAACTGTATTTGAAATGTTACAAAGTATGAAATGTACCAAATTACTGAATGTTGCTACCTCTGTAAGGAACCTCAAACTGTATTGAAATGTTACAAATTATGAAATGTACCAAATTACTGAATGTTGCTACCTCTATAAGGAATACAAACTGTATACATTGGCTACATTGTAGCATTCAAATGTTACAAATTGTGAAATGTATCAAATTATTGAATGTAGCTAATTGTACAGTGTTGCAAAACATACAAATTTGTTGTGCTTATTTTGTTAATTTCGATGAGACAATTATGACATTAGCTAGGGGAGATGATATACATTCAAGAAGTCGTGATAGATCGCAGCATAAAATTAACTTCAGCTAGAAAAGTATTCACAAGAATCTCTTGTTTATATGTGTATCAAAACAGATGGAGAAGATGATTTAGCTGCAATTTTATCGATTGCATCTTTTTCAACTTCCTCTGTATGTCACTTGAGTGAATCAAAATTGTTCCTAAGGGACATTTTCGACCACATTTATAGGACATCAATGTTGGAAAGAGAGAAGGAAATAGTTTTGTGGTAGAAGAAAATCGAAATCAATCTCACCTGAGAGGATGGAGGTCTTGTCTTGTCATCACTGGATGGAACACCGTGTTATAGTAAATGTAGATGTGAAATGTCAGAGAATCCATGTGAATGTGGAATGAGGTAGTTTGTACTGAACTGGAAATCCAATGAATTGTAGGTAACAGCTAATATCCCACCTACAGAATCAACTCACCTACACATTGGCCTTCATTACCAAACCCACACACACCGTAGTACATGATGATAATCCCAGAGTTTGCAAGAACTTTCACAAAGGCCACATCAGTGTAAAACCCAACTGTGATCATGCCGTTTGTTTTGTATAGGAAATCTCTCCTTTCAAATTATTACAATGTTGATTTGCTGAGAAAGTCCATTTCTGATACCCAAATTGCTTACAATTATCATATAAAATGTATGTCTTTTCTTGGTTGTTATCCTCAGATTTCAAATTAATTTCATTTCTGACAAACGCCATAAACAAAACTATAAAACCATAATAGTTTAGTGCAATTCCATGAAGGTGTTTTTCAACAAATTACTCTGTATCTTGTCAATTATGATCAGCTCTAATTCTACGAAAGCAGTTATATTATCCTATATCTAGATAATGAATGGATAATATTGCTATATGATCACATATATTGGCATCTTCATCTTATGAAAAAAACCCATAAAATAGAAGAAAACCAATTTATTGCAACAATGAGAAGGTATATCAATTTTCTAAGTAAACCAATACATACTTGTTGACACATCATATCACAATACTCGGTCAAAAATGTATTTGAAAGCCTCCCTTAAAAGACTTTAAAAATATATCATTGTCTGGCCATCTTGTTTTTCTCTTCTCCATTGTACTGTTTTCTGGTTTGCATCCAACATTGATAAAATCAGAGGCTTGTAAATGAATTATAGAAATGTTTAATCCTTAACTGTAACTTCCTCTGAATTATGTATTACAGCAACCACCGTACATGGAGTATTAAATTTAAATTCTACAATTTAGTATGACTTGGTCTTTTCAGCGAATTTTTTCTAAGAATTGATGAAAAACATTTTAATGATCTGTGAACTGTTTTAATATGAAGGAGCTCAATAGATGTTGATTATTTTTTTTACAATTTTAAAGACATTGATTATTTTAAAGTCTCATCTGGTGCTGTTATAAATATCGTAATTCAAATAGTACACCTGATGAAAAGTGGATCAATAATTATTCTGAAGAGACAAGGCAATGTGAAATATATCTGCAGGATTGTGGAGTATGGCTTCATCATGATAAAAGTTTTCAGCTTTTTATTGAGAACGATGGCTACTATCAGATCATATGATGTATGGTGAATATCAGAACAGGACCACGTCTGCAGCTTGACCGCGTGGCACATTGTTTGTCTCTTTGAGAATTTTATTTCATAATTCTTTTGTCTCTACCTACACTTTTATGGAAAACAACGTTTTACCAAATGCCGCTGTGCAAGAGGTGAAGAGGGTCATTTGGCCTTTGGGATGAAAACCTTAAGACAGATAACCTTAGCACAAATTTTAAACAATTTTACGCGCATCATCACAGCAAAATACTGCAATAGTGTTCTAAAAAATGTGGCATGATGTAGTGATGCAAGCTGTATGCATTAAGTACTTCACAATAGTTCGAGAAAGTTTGAAGTATTGCACGCAGATCTACACAATCATATTTTCATGTTGTATAACAATTCTTTTTACATTGCATAATTAACTGTTGATTTGGAATTTATTTTTTCTGCATTTACGGCACTGATATTCCGAAGTTTTAATATTTAGTATGGGTATTAAACACGGAAACGAAAGCACCACAGAGAATATTGGCAAATATATTGCAAACTGTACATCTCTATTATTATTCTTCCATTAAAGAAATTGCAGATATTGTATAAATCCACAAAGCAAGGATGTAAGAAAACCATACAGGTAAAACTAACACAGGATATAGAAAGATTGAGAATAGCTGTTTTCTGTTTCAGTCATGTCAAGCTCTGTCATGATATATGTGGCAATGTGACTCTGACATCCAAAGTAAGCTACTTTTTTCTGTTTCTTTGCTGTTGCTAGAAAAGGTTAACCCTTTGAGCGCCAACGTCAATTTTTGTTGCCTTTATAAAATATACTCTGGTCAATTTTTCGCAGATTTTTGCCAAAATTTTGATAAAAAAACTGTAGCCTATGAAATATGATGTCCCTTTGGTTCAAAATTATCAAAAACTTTCAGAACGATTCATAAAAATTTGTAAAATGTGGCAGTAAAATTTTGGTGGGAAAAATTAGCGCACTCTTCGGTTAATAATGTAAAAGTTTTAATAACAACAATAACAGTGTTTTTTACTAATAATGGTAATGATGGCAGTGGTGATAATGATAACTATCATTATTTAATTGTCCATGTTTCAAAGTTTATCATAATAGTTGTATTGTATTTGTACAACAAATACAAACCCTTAGCCACAGTGGGCCTATACTCAGTGACTTCAAAATTACGTCATGTACATGCAAGCAAAATTATTTCTCAAAAATTTATGAGGAAACAGAAAAATTATGGCTTTTATATTTCAGATCTGGGACATCAGATTATAGATGTCCATAGATTCTTTCCTTTTGAGTTTGAACAGACATCATTTGGATGCTTTGAACTTTTGTATTTGTTAAACTCAATTGACTTGTTATTGATGAGCGTCTCACAGTTGTTTTGTCCATGTGTGTTTGACATTTGACTCAGTAGTACAGTCAGCCTTCATCTTGTCTAAATTATATTCAGAAGGACATTTCAAAAATACACGTAGGTACAAAAGGAAAAATATTCAAAACAACCAGTGAAACGGAAATAAGGAACTGGAGGCAGATGTTGATCAGTGACGATGTAATGCATGGTACAAGTGGAATGAGAAGACACAAGTGTTAGTATGCCCTCTATGTCAATATGAAACACTAATAATAACTCTGGAATGTTAAGGCTGATTATCTGGACATTGCATGTATATCTGATGTGCCCTCTGTGAGTGTCTGCTTACAGATTTATGGAAAATTGAAAGTGATTTGAGAGAGAGAGAGAGAGAGAGAGAGAGAGAGAGAGAGAGAGAGAGAGAGAGTGGGAATATCATATAACATTAATCATTGAAATTCATGTTACACAATTAAAAATTCAATTTTACCTATCATTCTGTAAATGAAGTTACAACTAGATCCATGACTTTGACTCAAACAAGACTTAACATGATCTATCATAAAGTGAAAAGAGAACATTTTTTCTGATTTACAACAGTTAACAGTATATGGTACAATTTGTCTTCATTAAGAAGTTTTCTAGGCCTACAACTTTTTAACCTGTAGCTGTGTCGTAAACTGTCTTGTACAACTCCATCCGGTGGTATTTTATCAAAACAAGTTGGCTGTTTTCCTCTTCAGTATTGCGGAATAAACATTAATCATCAGAGTTCAATGCGGGAAGACCCAGTCAATGTAGGAAGCCCCATTGATAGCAATGCAAAGGACAAGGTGGGCTTTTGTTTAGCCAGATATGTCAACTCTAGTGACTCATTAAGACATTATCTAGCCAACTATCAAATCATGTACATGATAGTCTGTCTTTTGTGTACATTTCATTTCATCAAACCTACTCGCAAAGCAACACACTGGATGAGATTAAATGTCAGACGGCAAAATCTCTTCCGGTTTGTGCAAGCCCACACTCTACAACAGGTGGCATGGAGTCACTTCATCCACCCACAGTGGCACAGTGGGTTGAAGGCTGCCCAGCACGACTTTCAGATCAGTATCACTTATTCAACAGAGTTGTATTGTGACTCACTTAAAGCATTAGAAAATGTGTCAAATATTCGAGATGATCATTCAGCCATGTCTCAATTTCCAACTAAACTAGTGGGTCAATCATTGCCGCCATATTTTATTAACCCACTTGTGATAATAAACCTATACAGATTATTGTGTTTTTCCGGGATATAATTTCATCTGGCATCATTGTCTTTAATCTTCCCAGTTATGGATTGAACCATGCACAGGGAATTCTAGGGGTGACCTTGATTCAGCTTATACAGCTTAGAATCAAAGCATGAGCTGATGACAAGTGGACACTACCTAGTGGACAAACCTTTGGACACAAAATAAATTGGATCTCCTTCTGGCTTCAGCAGTTATATACTCCATCCCTAAACCTAACTGTACAGACCCCCTAGGTTACTGGTAATTAATGTGACTTGAAGTCTGTGTCCCTATTTACTCTGGCCAATGTGGGCTTGAATTTCCTTATAGTATAAATTACAGTAGTACGCACCTCGAAAGTGAAAGACTTAAACTTTTGCTCAAACTTTTCTGAATGAAACTTTCAACCATTCTCTTACCAAATCAAGAACAAAAATTGGGAGTCACTGTGCATCGTTGTGAACTAGGAAACAAATTACCCAACATGTTACAATATTTGAAATTCAAAATGGCCGCAATTCGTATGATTTTCGAAAAATTAAGACAGCGAAAGTTTTTATTTCTCCAAGAGCTTTAACTGGCCCCTACTAGATATGAAAAGAATTGTAGAAATTTGAGAGTCCAACTATCTGTCCCCGAAAAAAATAACCTTAGCCATATTAAAAAAAATCATACTTCTGATCGTTAAACACGTAACATTTTGCAAACATACATGTACTGGTATGGCCTATGACAAACAATATTTAGCCATTTCAGCACTACTTCAGGAAATGCATTTAGTTTCTAAATATTCAGGCATATTGCAATGAATATTAAAAAGAAATCTACAATGTTTTAATAGAAACTTATCGTAAAAACTTATCGTAAAAAAGCTAAGTAAATATCCTATGAAAGAATGGGTGTAAACACTTTACAATGCACGGCCTGAATTTTGAGATTGTTTGATAACTCAGAGAATTGCAGTCTAGTGTTTGATAACTCAGAGAATTACAGTCTAGTGTTTGATAACTCAATGAATCGCAGTCTATTGATAACTCAGAGAATTGCAGTCTAGTGTTTGATAACTCAGAGAATTACAGTCTAGTGTTTGATAACTCAGAAAATTACAGTGTAGTGTTTGATAAGTCAGAGAATTGCAGTCTAGTGTTTGATAACTCAGAGAATTGTGGTCTATATTGTTGGATATTCAGAGAATTGCAGTCTAGTGTTGGATAACTCAGAGAATTGCAGTCTAGTGTTGGATAACTCAGAGAATCGCAGTCTATTGATAACTCAGAGAATTGCAGTCTAGTGTTTGATAACTCAGAGAATTGCAGTCTAGTGTTGGATAACTCAGAGAATTGCAGTCTAGTGTTGGATAACTCAGAGAATTGCAGTCTAGTGTTGGATAACTCAGAGAATTGCAGTCTATTGATAACTCAGAGAATTGCAGTCTAGTGTTTGATAACTCAGAGAATTGCAGTCTAGTGTTGGATAACTCAGAGAATTACAGTCTAGTGTTTGATAACTCAGAGAATTGCAGTCTAGTGTTGGATAACTCAGAGAATTGCAGTCTAGTGTTGGATAACTCAGAGAATTGCAGTCTAGTGTTGGATAACTCAGAGAATCGCAGTCTAGTGTTTGATAACTCAATGAATCGCAGTCTATTGATAACTCAGAGAATTGCAGTCTAGTGTTTGATAACTCAGAGAATTACAGTCTAGTGTTTGATAACTCAGAGAATCGCAGTCTAGTGTTGGATAACTCAGAGAATTGCAGTCTAGTGTTGGATAACTCAGAGAATTGCAGTCTAGTGTTGGATAACTCAGAGAATTGCAGTCTAGTGTTTGATAACTCAGAGAATTACAGTCTAGTGTTTGATAACTCAGAAAATTACAGTGTAGTGTTTGATAAGTCAGAGAATTGCAGTCTAGTGTTTGATAACTCAGAGAATTGTGGTCTATATTGTTTGATATCTCAGAGAATTGCAGTCTAGATATTAATTTAGTGTTTTACTGTGATGGGAGACACTTTAAAATATTCCATGCCGCAGTTGAAAAAGATAGTATCTTAATTAGATGAGGTCATCAGACAGGCAGACAGAGTAATGTCCTCTCATTCCATTTAGATGGCTTGGATGTTCTAGTGACTCAGTTTTTAAGCCTTTCACACCTGTTTTCCATTAACCCCTTTTACTACCATGGTTTAGTCAAAACACATTGTTATCAATGGAGAATGCGGACCTATTCACAGGGAATTAGGGGTGAGCAGGGTAAAAAAATCCAGTATTTGCATTGAAACAGATTAGGCTCTACCTAAAACTTGGCAGTGAAAGGTTGAAACCCTGTCTCATAGGACTGTGTGCTCATACAAAGTACACGCAACCTGGCTACATCTAGTTACAAGACATTATCACAATGTTCAGGGCAGTAGGCGTGAAAGTGTCCAGAGCGCTATAAACCTAGATGCCTGATTGCAAACCAGTAAAACAGAATGAACTCTCATAAAGAATGCCACACACTGTCAGACAAGCTTGATTGAAAACTGTGATTGTCACCAGATAGAGAACTGTTAAACACTTACAAAATGCATTGAATTATGCTGTCCAAATACCTCTTACACCTTATCAGGCTAGTATATTTGAATTCATTACCCCATCTAGTGCTTTGTGGCTAAAATCCTACAATATACAAAATAACATTTACCCATGAGATCATGATAGTAAAGCATTTTGTTATGTATTCCTGTCTACCTTTTCCACTGATTTACGGCAGATTTTGAGCACTTCATTGTAACAGTTAAACAAAACAAGAATGTATAGATTTATCTTTCTCATACAATTTATATTTTACAATTGTGTGACAAGCAAATAAAGTAGCAGTGAGACATATTTTGTAGAACTTCTCCCGAATAATTACTGTCAGTCCTGCTTAGTTTGGACGTCACAGTCACATAGCCACAGGCTGTAGTACACCCACAATGTAAAGTCACAGCTTTGAATGCTCAATTTGACACAATGTTCTCTATCTATCTATCTGTCTCTGTCCGCTCCCATTTCTCTCTCACTGTCTCTCCTTCATAAACATCGTAACAATGTAACTACAAACATTGCTGTTAAGTAAAGTAACTCTGAGCTATGTCGGTGCAATATAGCCACCATTTATACATCGACAGATCAGTTGAGTTGCCACCTGCTAAATGTTTCTTGATGCGTTCGTTTTTACCACGGAAAAGCGACACTGAATTAGAGGATGAGATCAGTGAAAGTGTGTATAGCGTGTATATTTTTGTGTATTCATGCAAACATGAAAGTTTAATACAAATATTGATACAATCAGAACAAAACATTAGAAGTAACGGTACATACATAGATATATACATTTGTAGTTTGTATGCACAAACATATGTACGTATGTATGTACATACTTCCATGTATATACATATGTAAATATGTATTTGTGTACTCACATACATACGTACAAATATAGATACGTGTGTATATAGATACATTTACATATGTACATATAGAGATACATAGATACACACAGACAGACAGACAGACAGACACACACACACACACACACATCCACCATCCATCCATCTATCCATCTATTCATTCATCCACAACAGAGGCAGGGTGACAGGCATACAATCATGTAGGCTTTGTTGTCATGCATTTGGACATGACATGAGAAACAAAGAAGCTTATAGTATGGTTTCCATTGTAAAGCTGAAGAGCTTTTGGGAAGACATGAATAACGAACTGAAAAAGAACAAGGTAGATTTCATTGATAACAATAGACACATACTATTTGTATGCAGAAATTATGATAACCTTAACTGGTATAAGTTGTCACTAACAATATAACTGATACAAGAGAAAGGTTGAATATATGAACAAAACAGGGCACATCTGTTATGGACTTCAAAATTTCTTCAAAAAAAAAAAGATGAATAAAATGCCAATCAGAATCAGAATCAGAATAAAGTTGTAATTGATTTATAATGAGAAGAGTTGTAAATGTAGAGGATTATTTAATTATCAAAGGAAAGTCATGCAAATCAGGTGTGGGAGACACAGGGCTGTGGAAAATACAGAGATTACAAAGCAGATATCAAATCAATAAGGATGTAGGATAAAACTACACATGTAGGAGTTTGTGTTGTGGGGGAGGTCAACTGATAACGGAAGTATTTACAACACTGTTACAGTTTAATCAGTGGGTGTAATTGATTGAAATGTGGATGAATGAAACATCATGTCACGTTACTTTATGAATCCTTCCCATGTATGTATGCCATTCGATTGATTTGTATCTAGTGTTGACAGTAAATTGTTGGCAACAAAGACTCTAATTATTATCCTATGGATTCCAAACTTGCCAATCTCTAGTTTGTAAAATGTTCAGTGACAATCAGTTTTAACAAGAATGTAAAATAGTTGATTTGTAATAATTTATTCGTGACTTATGATGCCTGTTTGTGGTGTTCTTTGCATCGTAATTGAGCTAACATTCTTTCAAAAGTGTTTTGACGTTGATTCATTCATTCAATAAATAAATAACAAAAAGACATGAAAGTATCAACAAGAAAAAGACAATTTGTGTAAAATCGAAATTCCATTGTTCTTCTGTTGCAAACGGGACAACAGTGATTTGAGGTTATCAAAAATACCTCAGAACTCAATAAAATAAGCTTAGATTTTTCATATTTCATTGATAGCAGTTTTTAAAAGGCACCTTCATCCTCAATTATTAAAAATTAATTGAATAATATCAAAGAGTAAGCATTTTTGTCTCACACAGATTGAAGTAGTGTTAGTTTATGAAAAATTGAGATACACCGTCAACTGTGTCATGAATCAGTGTTCTATATTGGGATAAATAACAGATGAATTTACTGATTGCTTAAATGTCTCAGTTGTCATGGCATTTTGATGATACCACGTTCTGATTAATTTTGGGGCAGGAATATGATTCGTTATCCTAAAATGTATTGAATGGATAAATTGAAAAAAACAGTTTGAAATCACAGAATGGCATAACTCAGATGGAAAGACAAAGGCAACATGTATCCAGGATGACTTTTCGCTGTACAGGGAAATACGTAACACTGAAACCTTGTGATCACTCATTGAATGTCAATGTCTGTTGTTTTTTGATGAGTCCATACCATTGAATCTGTGTTATTTGTCTCAAACATTCTCACATGGGAAATGTTTAATATATGAAACCAAAGGATGTGGAAATCAGTATGAAAGACAGCATTTCATGCAGGTGATTTCATTTGCAGTGTCTACAGTCTGTTTTCATATTAGTTGAATGTTTATTTTTTCGCCCCATTCTTCTTTGTATCGGTGGGGTTCATCATTGAAAACAATTGGATTGGAGCAAGCTATAATGACATAAAAGGGTTTAATCACTGAAAATGAGTATCAATTCACTGGTTTTTACCTTCTCGTGTCTATTTATAGACAGAGAAGGTATTAGAGTTGAAAACCAATATGCTGCTGTCAAGAACTTCCGTCTGTCAAGACTTCCGTCTGTCAAGATCCGTTGCCGTCATGCCATTGTGATGGGTCATATCATAAACTGGTGGGGGTTGTCATGGCTCAGGTTGAGGTGTGGGAGAACGATTTTGAGCTATGACAAAAATCAAAAGGGACTTAGCGGCATAGCCACAGTGTTAAGCCTTTCTCCAAGGTTTCTTAGTTGACTACAATCTATTACAGACTACTGAGCTGACGTTAGGGGTACTCACTTTGTGTTTGCTCACTCTGTGAGCGCTAGTGTTTGGTACTGAGTTGCGTGGATATCCCCTCATGGGCTCACGTGATCTGGGCCTGTTGCATAATCTGCAGATGATCAAATGCCTCCGAGTCTGAAAACTGTCATTGTGTAAGCCTGTCGGCATTTTCCTTGCATTTTTTCTCATTTAATTTTGCAAAATATCGGCGAGTACCTCAATATTTCAAGATAACCCTTTCTTCCCAATCGTTTCGTGGAGTTTCAGAGTCATATGAACGAAAATGAGTGAAAGTTTTAGACAGGAAAATCGGACGTCGGCCATGTTCAATGTTTACAGTACAATCAGAAGTTTACGTGGAGGAATTAACCAACAAACACAGGAGTGTTCATGATGCCCGCCCTCTAGAGGCAGACCCTCCTATATGAAGTACCACATTTGATGCTTGTGGAAAGCTTGACCACACAATGGAGCATTTAAACTTTTAGAAAATGACAAACTGAATAAGAAGGTATTCAGAAAATGTCAAATACTGAGGAAAAATGTGCAAATATTCAAAATAAACAGGTTAACTGATTGGTCAGCTATAAAAAACAATGAAAATGTTTATGATCAAAACTTTTGAGATACGCACATTTTAACAAATACAGAAATTATTAACATTATAAATATAAGACCAAACTATTTTTTCAGGGATGGGACAGGTTGGAAATGAGGGGTGAGAGACAAAGGCACTCCTATTGCTGCATGCAGCCACACCATTTCATTTACAGCATACTTATTCACTGTGTTGTGTTCAAGTTCCATATTGTACTGACTGTCATACAAGGATAACATAAGCAAATCAAATCAAATTAGAAAAGGATCAATGCTGTTGTGTGGATTTTGCTGAACATGGCTGATATTTCGCCCTATACATTTGGTATCCAGCAAAGGCATATTTTGATGTAAAGTCAAAATTAACACTACATTGCTGACAATATATTTTACCGTTTCTGCATGAATTTTTCTTTTTTAAATTATAGTATATTAGTACTTCAAACAGATTAACAGTTATCGTATGTCAACCCATAATTTTACATCACAAAGACTGTAATTCTGCCATTTTTTTTTGTTTTTCAGTCATTTTATAAATTTTGCACTGCACAAGATGATTGAACAAATTGCAATGTTTGAATTTGTAAACTCAAAGAATAAAAATCCTTTGGTCACAAATTAAATTATTTTTGAAAAGAAATTTACTCTTAAACACTTTAAGCATATATTCTTTACACGGTCATGTATTTCAAGGAAAATATGCCTATTAAAACAGTAATTTCTTCACTTTCAATTTTTTTTCAATACTATGACAATTATCAGCCATGAGGTTATACAAACACAAGACCAGATAGGCGTTTTTCATCATTTCCACAGGACTCTTTGGAAAATCCATTAAAAACAGTTAAAAGTGACTGGAAATGATCACTTGGTATACATTTAATTTACAGATGCCAGGTTGTGTATTTCACATGCACTCAGGTCAGTAAGGAAGTGCGTCATTACTATTTTGGACTGTTAATTCTTATTTCTGAATTGTTTAACTTTTTTCCACATTGAACTATCTTTAGGCAGTTTATACTGTAGCTTAGAATTTTTTTGATTGATGTATTTAATCATCTTTTGGGTTCTTTGGGTCCATATCCCACCTCATGCCCCTACATCATCAACTACTGTATTTACCAACAACTCCATGCCAACAACCAATTACCTGACCTAGCCACACATTAGAGAAGGTACAGCGTCATTGACGGTATTTTTATTTAATTGTTGCCTGAATAATTCATATATTATATATTTATGGGGACAGGAACATGCAGACAACAAAGCTGTTTGTGTGTGAAGAAAGGGTATTTGCCAGTGGTGTCTCTTTGGTTGGTTATACTTTTGAGAGAGAGAGAGAGAGAGAGAGAGAGAGAGAGAGAGAGAGAGAGAGGGGAGGGGCAAAGCTGAGCATCTACTAGTGGAACATTTTGTATTTTTATTTGACTAAACAACTCGGAAAAAAATTGCAGAGGAGGGCTAAGAGAAGGATGTGGTTGTCTGTAAGGCTTATGAGGGGGTTTTGAGGGGGCTGAGTAGTCTTGTAGTCGGGAATGGATAGTGGAGGGCTTTTGTGAGAATGTCTTAGGAAGTAAGACCTGATAATCTTGATAGAATTTTTGCAATATGGGGAAAAAAATATTCTTGTACTTAGGGAGTAAAATTTACAAGTGGTGAGAATTGTAACACGTGTAGAGTATACAATTTCTTTAACCTAGGGAGTATTAACTGAAAGTGTAGACAGTATTTCAACAAATTTAGAATAATGGATTGCAAAACTGCTGGTGTAAAAACATAGGTAAGATAGAAAGCACCTTTAAGTAGGTATGTTTAAATAAAGTAGGGAAGGAGGTTAGGCAAGATTGTTGTAAATCTGGCCAGGAGATAATCTTTAATCCTACTTGATGAACTAGAAATAAAAAATTCATGAACCATTATTATATTTCAGACAAAGATGACCGTGTAACATGTACATGCTATAACATTGATATTTGTCCCACAGATAAGTATCATTTCCATTCTAAAATGTCTTGTAATATTTCCTGTATCTATGTTTTAGTAATTTTGTGTTCAAGAATGCAATACATGTCCCCAAATGAAAAAGGTTTTTAAGAGATAAGCTACTTGCAAGCTAATTAGAAATTTCCAGAGTTGCTATGAACCTGCTTCAAGTCAAGTCAATAATTAAAGTATCGTCAGACATTTATCAAAATATGTGCACAAAATTTTTCCTTTGTAGTTTGTGGAAAAGAAAAGAGTTGAATATAATGTGGCTTTTCCTGAGGTAGATTTTAATAGGTGTAAATCTATGAATCCACAAAGCTGTTGAATTCATATCTCTGAAACAGAGTGTGCTCACCCTTTTCAGAACACCTGACATCACTTCAAGGTAATATGCCTGGAGGTTTATATATTTTTTATCAAATGCCAAGGTGAACAATAGTTACTAGAGGATAACTATACTTGACATTTGTTTTTTGTACTTTCTTATCTATTGTCCTTCAGAACACTAGATAGCAAAGTGTTAATACTATTGAATGTGGTACAATTTAGTAAAAGTTACTGTACTACTGTACACAGGCACTTTTCTTGATCACGATGAGTTCGTTTAATTATTGAAAAGGTTCGTGAGACATGACAGGGTTGTATTTTGGTCACCAGTCGGCTTTCATGACGCGTGCAATTCTCATCTTGTTGCCATGGTACTTTGTCGGCCATTTTGTCCAATCACTGTCATGTGTCCTTAAGGCACTGAGCTTCTAATAATTTTGTTCAACGAAATCCAAGTCTGTAGTGATTTGCCTGTAAACTTCATTATTGAAGGAAGCCACAAATTTCTATAGGTTTTGATATTTGTCACTTGCCAGTGTCCTTGCTGTCAGGTTCTATGCATTCTATGAGCAACTTGACAAAAGAAGCACAGTGTCCAACAGTGACGTCTATAAATAATTAAACAGAAAAACTTTCATATGCTAATTATATGCAAATATAATGATATGCAAGTTGTACCCAAGATTTATCTAGCCCGCAGTGACGGCATTCCTTTGTACAATGAAATGTCATGGGTATCAGGTAATTTCCTGAACTGTTACAGTTGACAACACTTTCTTTGATCATAAATCTTTGTCACGTCATTTTATCAAAACGTGGATCAAGATGCCGAGGAACCTTCTTCAGTCTTCAACCTTTTCCATCAAGAATGTTGAAATAAGATTTCACAATTTGTTTTACCCGCAATAAGACATAACCGTTTGTAATTTTATCAGTGAGTTGCTCTCATCATTAAAATTTAGAAATTCATACAGGTACAAATTTGTCTATGTTGAATTTGAGAAGGATGTTTTATAAATGATAAATATTATTTGAAATATTTGTTGCATTTTTCAAACAACATGTCAACGTTTGTGTACAGTCATTTACCTGCTAGGTTTCAGTTACACCTGGAATCAGTGATATTTTTGTTAACGTTTGCCCGCAGAATGAAACATCTTTCTCATCTTTTCAAATTTCTCAACAACTGATCTTTAATAAAGTATTATGACTGTTTAATAGGTCTTTGACAGATTAATATTTCAAAAATTCGTTTATCTTATAAACAAAATGGTTTGAAAATCTCGGGCTGAATTAAAGGTACCTGAGACAAGCGTACAATTCATTGAACTGTTCCTTCACTAGTGACTTCACGATATATTTGAGTATTTTCCATTTTCTGACAAGCATTCTTCACAAAAAAAATTCCAACTGACCTCTGTGACTAACCTTTATCAATAGTTGGTGTTCAGAATTTCAAATGACGTGAAAGCTCTGAGATGCTCAACAAGCTGTACCCAATATGGCAGTTTTCTAGTGAAGTCATACTTCTATCATTATGCAAAAATAAACATTTGTGCTGTACGTTTTACAAGATTTTCAGAAATTATGCATTTATATCAATGGCAAAATTGATTCTTCCTCAACATTGATGAGGAATCAATGTTGGTTGATAGGAATTAAACTAAAATTATCAGACAAACAGTGGCAGTAAAAGACTGGACCAAAAAGACAAAATTTTTCTGAATTTCTGTGAGTAGCAGTCTATGTAGTGTGCCCAATGCTATATTTAGCAACAAACCTGAAATTGTGATCAGCCAGGACAGCCCTATTGCGCAAATGGTTTGTCACGATAAATTTTACATGTATTGTACTTTTTAGGCATCAGCCTGGGATAGTTTCGTAAACTCTAGTTGTACCCAGGCAGTCATTGGTAAACTGTCAATGACATTTAATGAAATCCGATGATGGTAACATGATGTACAGTAAATGGAATTGGAAAAGTCATTCCCTGTGTATTAAAGACAATGAGTCGATGTTTCTCTATGTACTGCCAGTCAACTACCGGTATGAACTTACAAGGCAAGGACATTTAGACAAATTGCGTCTTGGTCTAGTCTATGCGGTAACCAGGTGGCGCTGCGTGTGTCTAGCCTGTAAGGGGTGCAAATCTTCCAACGGTTGTTTGAACAAAATGTGGAAAATTGTTGATATCATGTATGGCCATGTTGGTGTGTCGTAGCGTATAAACAATAATGACTTTACAGTAAACATAGAGTTTCACATGACTCTGCAACACCGTAATCAATCATTTTAGGTCAACAAATTTTGCAGTATTTTGCTGTAAGTGTATATTTGTGACTTGCATGTCAACAATAATGGAACGAATTCTTGTAACCCATACAGCAATGTAATTCTAACTTCTAAAAAAACACATGGAGTCATAGATACATGCAAACATACACATAATTCAGACAGAACTGGGCAATCAACATACAATGGAATAAACAAATCGCTTTTGGTTTGAAGGTGAAATCATGCATGCCAATTCTGTCAGTACGTGGGTTAATATAACTGCCTGTTGTGCGTAGAATTCCTTGTCATATTATTTAAATTATCATATATTTGAAACCCTTTATGTCACAACATTGTAAAAGCACCATAAGGTGCATCAGATATCTATCACTGATTTGACTTGCTTTGTTCCATGTCTGACTCCACAGGTTGCCAATTTATTTAGTTCAACTTTAAGCAATGGAATATGTCATTGGGATTAGGTTCTTATGTTTTTTATTTCTGGGATAAATACATTGAACAATTTATATTGTGCAAGACTTTTCAGATATTTTCCCCCAAACATGTAATAATTTGGATAAATCTGTGTTGATTGACCAAGGTGTTACATTGGTTACTGTTGTCAACGTCATGGTCATAACAAGTGTGTTCGGATTAGTGTATCCTGATAGTAATACCCTGGTACAGTATTTCAGTAAACTGAAGAGATTTTGAAACATCTTACATCATACAGACACATGATTTAAAGTAGCATAATATGTGCCTCAAAAGTGAAAGACTTCAACTTTTGTTTGCCCAAACTGTCATCAATGAAACTTTCAACCATTCTCTTACCAAATCAAGGATATAAAATCAGGGGACACTGTGCAAAGTTTGATACTAGAGAAGAAAATTGCCTAACATTTACAGATATTTGAAATACAAAATGGCAGCCATTTGTGTGTTTAACTGTATTTAGGAAAAATAAAACGTTTCGATTTTCTAAAAATGAAGATGATGAAGTATTTTGTTACTCCAAGAATTGAAAATGAGCTACCAAAAGTGGTACTCAGAAAATAATTGTAAAATTATGAGTCGTGATATCTGTCCTGGAAGTTCTCTCTTATTAAGATAGATATTGTCTTGGACTTTGCTTTTGAAACAGTAAACAGTCGCTTGTACTGTGACGTTTGGATCATAGATGATATTCAATAACAATGGAATTGCTTTATTTGCAACTACCGTACAAGTCAGATAATTTATTAGAAAGCTTTTGAAGAATATAATACATTGAAACGTTAGCATTCTGCATGGTGGGAGTAGACATTTTAATTTTAGTGATGATATTTTAATTGCCAAATGTCAAACAAATATCGCCATTTTCAATCAAGTGTGTACTTTGTGGTTAATTGCAAATCTAGATACAACTTCCGGGCTTCATGTGTGAAATTGAACAATGAAATTGTTAGAAAATTGTTAATGTTTTTGTCAAAAGAATACGGCAGACCTCCCAGTGACGACAATGTACATACATCATTTATTATTTTCTGATGCTGAATGATGTCAGGTATCAGTCCCAATATAGCAGCTCAGGGATCGGACACTGTCTCTCTTTCAAATCGTGGACATTACTTATAAAGTCAGCAAAAAAAATTGTAAATTTGTATCACCTTTTTGCGTGCAATGTTGAATTTCACTGTTAAAGACTGTTAGCCTTGGTTACATGTGGATGTGAATGTGCCATCCTACCCTAACATGAGAATACGTAACAACTTATATCTATTAATGGTTCCAAATTGTCTACATTATGCAAACTACTAAAACATGCCACACTTTACATCGGCCAATCTAACAACACACAAAACACCATCTTGCTTTTGAACATGAAGACACCCTCTTCTTAAAGTTCATCCTCCAACACAGTCTGATATGGCCAGTATTATACCATAAAGTCAGAAAATTCTCATTCAATTCAACTCCCAATGTACAGCACCTGTTCAACTGATGAAGACGCGGACATCAGAAGTGTAAACCAAATCCCCGCCTTTATAAAGAGTGCTTCAATAACCAAAGTGATAAGTTAGTGAGTTCAAGACGTTACTTCTTGACATTTGCCATCAGGTTATTGTCACTCTCCATTTTGGATTGGCTGACTGATGGCTAGGCATGTGTTCAGCGTTTAACAGTCTTTGAATGCTGTTAGCAATAACCCTAATCCCTTTTACTGCAAAGTGCCTATTCCCCCCAGGTTAACACTGATACATAGTTCGCACTTGGTTGAGGTAAAATATTCTGTAAACAAATTTCCAGATGGTGGCTGTCTCATAACCATTCTTGGATCCCAGACCATTTTCTTGGAAAGATCACATTTAAAGTAAACATGGACAACAAACACCACTCCGACTGAGAGAACATCATCCATATCTCACAGTATGTTCAAAAAAATATTCTGAATGTTCCAGCTGATGATCTCAGCTATCTTATTTCCATTTTCATAAACCAGTTATTGGTTACTTTCATGTCCAAGTTAATAGCTGTAGAAAGCGTTACAATGCAAAGAAAGCCATAGTCTTATGATTTATGACTTTAGAGTTCTTCATGCTGTATGAAAGATAATGATTCATGTGATATGATGACATATGTTTAAGGATGGAAGTAATGCGAATACCAAATGCTTAACCCTTTGAGCGCTGTAATTTTTCCCGCCAAAAATTTTGATGCAACATTTTACCGATTTTATGAATTTTTATGTAATTTTTTCATAATTTTGGACCAAATGGACATTATATTTCATTGGCTACAGATTTTTATCAAAATTTTAGCAAAAAATTTGGAAAATATTGACTGGTGTTCATATGATAAAGGTGACAAAATTTGACTTTGGCACTCGAAAGGTTAAAAATGTCAATCGTTAAAAGTTTACATAAGAAATGTGAAAGGCAAGACCAAATATATATATATATATATATATATATATATATATATATATATATATATATATATATATATATATATATATATATATATATATATATATATATATATATATATATATATATATATATGAATTGAGAGTGTATACTCTTGCTGAGCCAAGTTTTTTCATTCACTATGTGAGTATCAGAAAATATATAATCCTCCTGTCAGGTTTTGTACATGAGGGAAATTTAATCTGTGTATGACTGATTGTCAAAGTGTTCAACAGCTTAAATGCCATAAATTTTGTGCGACGTGGCTACAGCTGTACAAAGAATTTAAAATTTAGTGAAAAATTGATCGCCTGGTGTTTTTTTTTTTCTATAAACAGGATACACCCATATTGTCAAATAAAGATATTTTGTGATTGAAGTTTATAGACTGTATCGATCAATATGATAAATGGAGAGCCATCAATGTTAGTTTGACTTTGAAAGAAAGCATTTTATGAAAAATGTGAACTCTACAAATTTATCTTTCTTTGAAAAAATTTCTGATTTCCTTTTTCCGTATCTACCTTCCTAGCAAAGTAGGTCATCTCTGAGTCTGATGTAACTCAAGCACAGTACACATTGGTAATTCATCAAGTACAGATCTTTCAAATGTCAGAGTATATCCAAATTTTTGAGTGGGCAGATCAAACCAAAAAAAAAAGGTGGGATTTTTCAGGTTTTCAAACCCACACAGCAGAACAGCCTCAAGGTCCTACTCTTGTAGGTCAAAATTTAGGTCATTACTGCTGTGCAAATTCTGATTGTTTTAAAATCAGAACATAAAAACACACATTGTTAACAATTGTTTTGTTTTTTTTATCAGTTTTTGTACATGATATTTTGTGCATTAGCATAAAAGTGTGAGGCTGTGTTGTTATGTTCATATGTAAGCGCCGATTTGTACATAAGATCAGAGAGAGAGAGAGAGAGAGAGAGAGAGAGAGAGAGAGAGAGAGAGAGAGGAGAGAGAGAGAGAGAGAGAGAGAGAGAGAGAGAGAGAGAGAGAGAGAGAGAGAGAGAGAGAGAGAGAGAACGAGAGAGAGAGAGAGAGAGAGAGAGAGAGAGAGAGAGAGAGAAAATGAGAGAGAGAGAAAATGAGAGAGAGAGAGAGAGACTTTCAATAAAATCAATGTAACTGTGGTCTACTGGATGTTTTTGAAATGGATGACAAATTCATATTTGGAAGTCACTGATCGACAGGTTAATTCTAAGTTTTGATCACTATGAAGTGGCTATTGAACAGATGATTGTAAATAACTGACCTGTAAGAGCCACGATTTTCTTTAAACAGAATTCCTGAATGACAGTCGTGATATTCAATTTCTGGCTATCTTGATCATTTGTTCAGTGCATGATGTACAGTAATATCCCTCTGATTCCTATACATGTAGACTCCTTTCCACGGCATCAAGTAGATTGTGTACAAAGTGAGTTTTTTTGTAATAATCATAATATTACATCATTCTTGCATAGATGTGAACAAATTATTGGACGTCATAATTATTGACAGTTCTCAAATTTCATAATGGATAGATATCACAGACGAGCAGATGGCTGAATTGTAGAAACCAGGTGTTCATGCATTTTAATGTGTTCATCAGTAACAGATTGTGTCCAACATTTGGATGATGGGTATTCACACAGTTTTCCACTCTTTCAAAGGTCTTGGCCCTTATCTTAGACAAAAATCTAATGGGATGCTTTATTTGACAAGAATTGAATCTGTACGGGAACATATGTATCGGTTTTGTGTAAAATATTCTAACAAATGTCAAATCGAAACACCCATTGACAATCCAAATGAATATCACGGTACAGTAAATAGTTAAATATTCAATTTCAAATTTCAAATTCAATTTCTATGTAAAATTTTACAATCCCAAAAAGTATTGTGCCAATCCCTTTTTATTGTAAATATTATTTCACCTTCTTATTATAGCTGAGTGGTTTTTGGACCCTTACTTGGTTGTAAAGTGAGTAGGTACCATAAGTTACAAGTTTGAATCGGATAGAAAAACTACTGAAAGCCGCAATTCATTTTTTTAAGAAAAACGCTGAATTTTTTCAAGATTTTAATCACAGATTTAAAAATGAATCTGTTGTGTAGATGTGGAACACTGTACATGCCAAGAAGTAAATAATACAATAACAGATCAAGAATTTCAAATTAGAAAGTTTTTCTGTCTCTTTGTCACTTGCTGAACATACAGAAAATCTCAATTACAACTCTTTTCAATTGGGTCATTAATGTGCTGTCAAACATTATGAGGATAAAATCAAATGTTTAAATTAACTGACTTCTTGTCCACTCTTAAAAGTTCACAGTAACGTAAGAAATATAACTCCACTGCACTGTGCAGAATTTTGACACATCCTTGTATATAAAGGAATATAGTAAATTATAGTCAATTACATTTGGCAGAATTTTTCCAGAAACTTAAAGGGAACACTAACAGTAGTTTCTAAAATTTTCAAAAAGGATTTTAGTCAGCTCCAAGCTCAAATTCAAGGACATTAATTTCATGCAACAAACTTTATCATTCTTAAAGTTTTTGGATGAGAAATTCATAAAAGATACAGATTACATACAAATAAGTGTTTTGGAATGTTTTCTGGAATTATGAATGACGAAAACTGAATGTTCCGCACAACGTTAAATTGAAATATATAAACAGCATTGTAATGTAGTAAGCGTTTGGATTGGTTTCTGTTCTGCATTTCATCACTCTGGAAGAGAAACTTGATCAATATATAGATAGCAAATATGTGGACTTCCTACCTATAATTGAGGTAATATAGACTTTCCCAGATTTTTGAAGGGAATTTAGTTACCCAGTCGTGATGATTTCAGTATTAATGTATGCGTTTATTTTATCCTTCAGTATCATGCCGATTAAAGACGCAGTTCTCAATCCCTGGTTCTCACATTAGTGGTTGTTGACATTGACTGTTAATGTGATTTTAGTCCCTTATTCTAATTTGAAAGTTAGTCATTTTGCTCAGAAATAAAGCTGATAAAAACTTTCTCCTTTAACCTGTTCACCCCCAATTCCTGGTAAAGAGGTCCACACTCACCATCGATAACAATGGGTTAGGGCCAAACCATGGTGGTGAAAGGGTTAAAGTTCCTGGTGCACAGGTCAGAGCTGACATTACAACTGAAAGCAAAGTTTACACCCTGTACAGTGATGAAAGCCTTTTCCAAATGTTACCATCTTAAAATTAAGCAGTGATCAAAATAATAGGAAATTGGTGAACACGTTTATTTCTTGTGTATACTAATGTAGGTACAACCTCAACATTGAAACAACAGCACTACTCCACAGCACAGTGGTGAACACCTTCATTTCCCTGTACATAGGTCCAACCTCACCATTGAAAACAATGGGCTCAAACCACGGCACAGTGGTGAACACCATTTCCCTGTACGTAGGTCCAACCTCACCATTGAAAACAATGGTGTTAACCATGCCACATTGGTGAACACCTTCATTTTAGGTCCAACGTCATCGTTGAATTAAAGCTGATTGATGAAAGCACAGTTGGTCACATCTGCATTTGCTTGTATTAATGAAAGAGACCTTGCTATAAAAACATCATTATTACACAAAGCAAAGACATGGTGTTTCTCAAATAATTAGGCCAAGATAAGAACACATAGTGACAATCATTGTTTTTTGTGAAAGAAGCAAAGAGAATAATGACAAAATCTAGAAAATGGCAGACTAAAATTTGACAGATTCAGTGAAACTTTAACCCTTTCACCCCCAGTTCCCTGTGTACAGGTCCAACTTTACCATAGAAAACAATAGATTCGGGTCAAACTATGGTGGTGAAAGGGTTAAAGAACTGTATGTTGTATAGACTTTGGTCAAAGAGTGAGTTACATATAATACCATTCTTGTCCACACAACTACTGATGATCAGAACATTTCAAAGTTGATGGAGGCAAAGGTGGAAAGTGTGGCATCTGTCTTGGTGTTTAGATTTTAGTCTTTACTTTTAGGGCACCGCAATACCAGCGGGTTCCTAGGTTGGGGGAAATTGGTTTTCCAGTCACCAACCCATCAGGAAATTTGGAAAGAGTTGCTCTAGCTTCCCTATTTGAATATTTGTCTTTGCCATGATATTACTTTACATTACACAATGAAAATCATGATGGACTTGCATACATACTGCATGAGTAAACTATGTTCTAGTTATTTACTTGATATGGAAAATAAATAATCATTCCACATTTATTTATAAATTGCGTCAGTGCAATACGAAGGCACAACATTTCTGCCACATCCCTTGACAAATGCATCAATGTAACAATCAAGGTGACATTGTGATAGCATGACATTATTAGGGTAGCATGACATTATTAGAGTAGCATGACATTATTACACTACCATGACATTATTACATTACCATGACATTATTACAGTAGCATGACATTATTACATTACCATGACATTATTACAGTAGCATGACATTATTACACTAGCATGACATTATTACACTAGCATGACATTACTACACTACCATGACATTATTACACTACCATAACATTATTACACTAGCATGACATTATCACACTAGCATGAAATTATTACAGCACCAATACATTATTATGAGTAGCATGACATTACTGCAGTAGCATGACATTATTACGTTACCATGACATTATTACAGTAGCATGACATTATTACATTACCATGACATTATTATGAGTAGCATGACATTATTACAAGTAACATGACATTATTACAGTAGCATGACATTATTACATTACCATGACATTATTACAGTAGCATGACATTATTACAGTAGCATGACATTATTACAGTAGCATGACATTATTACAGTAGCATGACATTATTACAGTAGCATGACATTATTACATTACCATGACATTATTACAGTAGCATGACATTATTACACTAGCATGACATTATTACAGTAGCATGACATTATTAGAGTAGCATGACATTATTACATTACCATGACATTATTACAGTAGCATGACATTATTACAGTAGCATGACATTATTACGGTAGCATGACATTATTACAGTAGCATGACATTATTACATTACAATGACATTATTACACTACCATGACATTATTACAGTAGCATGACATTATTAGAGTAGCATGACATTATTACACTACCATGACATTATTACAGTAGCATGACATTATTACACTAGCATGACATTATTACAGTAGCATGACATTATTACAGTAGCATGACATTATTACGAGTAGCATGACATTATTATGAGTAGCATGACATTATAATGAGTGGCAGTACATTATAATGAGTGGCATGACATTATTACAAGTAGCAGGGCATTATTATGAGTAGCATGACATTAATGTAAGTAGCATGTGTCATAGGAAGAGCATCAGGTGAAAGTTGAAATGGAAGCTTGACAAATAAATTTCAGTAACAAAAAGACAAAAATCTTGGGTTCCGACACTTGTGGCTATAGGTAGACAAAAATGGTATGTAAAATTCATGTTACTTCTTGTATCCAGACTGAAGATTTGTTTCCATAGTAATCAACTTTTTTAAATCTTAGGAACGCACATGATCATCATCAAGGTTTTTGAAATAGGTGTTCCAAAATAGCACGTGGATTTAATAGGGCTTCCAAGGTGAGTGTCGTGACATAGAGATGGCAGCTCAAATCTGCAGTATGGTTTCTGGTTTCAACTTTGTCTCTGTAATTTTCTAACAAATGTCACCGTGTTCAATATCCCTGTAGATATGGGTTAGATTGACACAGGTTGAAAATGCCATTTTTATTGGAATACATTCACAACACAAACAGATATTGTGTTGTTGGACACTAGGATATTTTGCGATCACTGTGATCTATAATTACACCTGATAATGGTATCTGAGCATGCTCACTATTCCCTAGCAACATTGGTGATCTGTACTTGTCCACCATATTTACAGTGTGCCCTCAAACTTAATATTTCTTTTCTTCGGGTCAATTTGGAAAGATCTTATAATTTTTTTGAGTCAGCCCTATACTGATACATTTAATCAATAAAATTGTATTAAGTCAAAGAGACAACAAGTGAGTCTGTTGGCGTTCAATTGGCTCATGTGGTAGTGTACAGGTTGCAATTAGTTGGTGGCATCCGTGACCACCATAGTCATGTACAACCTTTGTATCAAGTGAAATCCTATTACCCAGTAATGACAGCCATAGCACCCATGTATCATGGGAAGGGTCATGCACTATCAGAAATACATTGCTGTTACCTGAGGATGCAGACTGAGGGAAATAGCAACGTGTTTCTTGAATGCACGGCCACAAGGGGTGATAGAAAAGGTGCTATAACCGCAGTAAAGACAAGGTATATTAGGTCTGTCATAACACTCCACATACTTATGTTCTGTCTGCTGCAGTGTACATGCTCCAATGATCAATAAGTTTACCGAGCAAGTTTTTTCCAACATTCAAAGTGGTACCGGTTTTTTCATGAACAGAAGCAAGAATGTTCTCAGCATAATGAATGACATCCTTAGTTTAACTCATGAATTTTTTGTTGTCAATGAACTTTTCAAGTTTCTGCACTGTAGGAATGCAAAATCTCACTGTTTTATTGGATGTCCATCCATCATCGTGCTCTGAGCACCCAACATCACTTCAAAGAAACAGATGATACTTCATTCATGGTCACATGACAGACACTTTTTCATGATCTCTTTAGGGAAATACTTTACAAAATATCCTCATGTCAATTGTTTTAACATAGTGGGTCCTGGTAAATCTAGACTCAGAATAATGTGGTATGTTATAATAACTAAAAAACCGCAGATGATATTTTTACCAACTATAACAAACCCAGCTTAACCAGCAACTGGCTCTGTTAGCAGCCATTCTTTCTAAAATATAAGCAGCTTAACTAGTGACCAGTTAAACTTGGAAGTTGTCTTTTTCAAAATATGAAAAGCCTAACTAGCTACCAATCAGACTTGGCAGTATTCTTTTCAAAATATAACCAGCATAACTAGCAACCAGTCAGGCTTGGAAGTGTCCTTTACAGTTTTATGCAATGCTACATGATGTCATTATGTAGAGAGACACTTGTTTCGTAAGGAAAACTTCACCAAAAATAAACGGAAAATTTCTTGCAGAAACAGATGGTTCCAGTATGACAGGTTTCTATGACACAGACTGAATCTAGCTTGGTCTTTAAACAAGCCAATGCAAACATAATGGACAAACATGTCCAACCCAGTTGAAAATGGCTGGTATACCATATGTCTGAATTTTATTTGTTACATGTAATAAATATGTTCTATAGATCATGTCCTGCCCTTATAAAACTGCAAACCTGGTGACATCAAGTGACCACATGTTTTGTTTGGAATTGGATTTTACTCAGCCCTTCTATGATTACCCAATGGCCAGATAAATTTGATCTTCTCAAATACCTTCTCATTCTTATTTTATGATACAAAAATGACAAGAAATGGTAAAATACTGCTTTGACTATACTATTTCTATCATTACCGTGTCTTTGACATGGGAATCTAGACAATATGAGAGTGAATCAAAGTGAATATTTTCCATGTCATGACTGGGATTCCACCAATCAAATGGCATGTTTCAAAGATACCCTGAACTCCCTATGTGCCCAGCATGCTGATTGGTTGCACCGAATACTTTCGTGTAAGCCATAACATACATAACTGTTCAGCAGGTACAATTATCATAATTCATAGTATTGGATACATGTGAGTTGACAGCAGAACACAAAGCAGTTGCAAAGAATGAATAATCAAATTGTTTGTTTAAACATCCACCCTTTTATGTTTGGATGAGTGGGTGGCCCCTATTTACTTCAGTGATTGAAATTATATTCAGTCAGATATTCATACCAGTTTTATTCACATATGATGCCTTGCCAACAGACCCTAACCATTTGATGGAAGTTAGTATGTTTAGGTGTAGTCGTGTGTGTAGAACTTGTTTCAAACTTAAAACTGCATCATTTTGAGTTCAAAACTGCATAGTTTTGAGTTTGAAAGCAAGTCACTTTCATTTGAAACCATGTCCGTTTGAGTTTAAACTACGTCATTTTGAGTTTGTAGTGAAATTTACATTGTCATGAGTTTGAATGTAAATCAGTTTTCCTTTGAAACTATGTCATTTTAATTTTGAAAGAAGGGTTTGATTCTGGGACGAATCCAAGTGGCCTTTTGTGGATGGTTCATTTGATCATTTGCCATCACCGATATCATTTGTATGTCTGGTAATGGCCTTGGGATGTGTGGAGTAATCACCTCATTTGTGTCCATTAGACACTGATTTGAAGTCAAGGGATGTCTGACAGATACGGGTATCGTCTAACGAACAGCATTGTATTACAATTAGCCAATTCTTGAGTCGTATACCAATAGCTGAACAATTTATTTCTTGAGAAATATAAGATCATTTTTGGTGAAAGATGTGATTAATATGAAAGTTATGGTTGCCAGATCAATGTCAGAGATTTATTTGCATTTAGCTTTGTAAGTAATATTGATGAAATATTGTTATGAAAATCTATTATGTCAGAACACATGCTGTAGTCAGTTTCCTTGTCTTTATACCCTATCGCCTCCCTCCCCTAGCAAGTTGGGTCAGCCATCCCTTCTTCATACATGCCCTCCCTCCCCTATCAAGTTGGTTGGCCATCTTTCTTCATACCCTAATTATAATATTTAATAATAAATTTATGTCTTTAAAATGCACTACACTTGTGTCTCAGTGTGTTTTACACATTTAATTTAGTAAAATTCCGGAAAAGCAAAAGAGAAGAAACTTATGGTATAAAAACAGTCAAAATTTGGGGAAAAAACAATTTACATTGTTAAAATGGTTAAAAATCATGAAAATTGTACAAAGTGAAAAGCAGATGAAGTATGAATGGTTACAAATACACAGTGACCCTTCCAATAAATTAATAATGGTTCTGAGTAAAAAGGTCTTAGTCTGTAAATTGTGCTTGAAACAGTGAACTAACTGTCCATAGAGGAGGTGCACAGACAGAGAATGCTCACTGCCCATAAATTCCTCCCTCTCCAACAATTTGTGACAACTTCCCTTTTCTCCAAGATAGTTTCCTTTTCTTCATATCGTATCACCTTTCTCTCCCATCAGTTCATCAGATCAACATTCTTTCATCATACCCTGTACGTATCCACTCCCCTAAAAAGTTTGATCAGACTCCTTATCCTCACACAACCCCCCTCCCTCCCCTATTAACCTTGGTCAACCTCACTTTCATCACACCTCATCCCCCCTCCCCCACGATCCAAATGGTTCCTTCTTTTCTGGCACTATCCCCCTTCCAACCATAATTTAACAACGTCAATTACAATGCAATCTCAAGTAACAGGGCTTCACCAACCTTGAAGTTGAGTAGTTTAATGAAAATATGCAGAAATGCTAGGTTTTATGAACATGAAAACCAAGTTCTGAGTTTCTTCCATCTTAATATTTATCTGCTGCACATTTTGATCTGATTATTCCATATCAACATGGTGATGATTATTGTGGTACATGTCAAAAAGTCTGTAAAAATTGGTTCATCACTGACTAGAAAAAGTTCTTGTCTGACCCAAGATAATGAACTTGCATCGGGTATATAGAACAAAGAAATTTCTGGACATTCCTAAATTTACTCAAAGATACAGACAGCCGTTGAACAACTGAGATACAGCCAGCCATATGGTTGCATTTATGCTGACGTTTTCAATTACGATCACATGACTCCCTGTAACCATGACAACCATACTCATTTGCATAGAGTCAATTTAGTTATTAAGGGGAACCCCAGGTGGTACTGATGTCACAAGGTGTTATTCCAATAAACAGAAATCCTGTATAACTATTCCACGGGATGATATTATTAATGTATGAGTGGGTAATTATTCAAATTGCGTACCAGACTTGCTCAGTAGAAATAATTTTGATGGCGATAAGAGAGTACAGGACTGACCAATAGGAGTTTATGCAGATGGAAATTTTTATTTAGCTGTAAATTTGTCATTAGGTTTGTGCATAAGTATTTCTATACATGTGTGTATGTGTTTGTGTATGTGTTTATATGTGTCTGTTTGTGTGGATGTGTTTACAGGTACCGACACAAATATGTTACTTGTGTATATGGCTATAATTGTGTGAAAAATTTACGCATGTATGTACAGATATATATTTATTTAAATTGCTATTTATCAATATTGAAGCAACGAATATAGGTATGGTTGATATTTCGAGTGGCGTAAAAATAACTTTCTGTGTATCTATTTATAAGTGATTCTATTCCCCAAATGATTTGTTCCACCATTGTAAAGTTTACCGCACTAGACATTTTATATGCAGGTGAAACTTTGTAATTGAAAAATGATCAGACCCAACACTTAGTATGGAGATTTTAGTTCTCAAGATTTTTGTCAAAATATCACTAAATAGCACTTATATAGGGATTTAATTAATTTTCATTTCATTGAATGAAGAAAATCCACACGAAAATTAATTCTGTTACAATGAATGAACCTTTGAATACGCCATCAAAATTAATTTAAATTAAATTTGTATGAAGATGTGATGATGAATTTCAAAAGCAATGTAATTTAAAGTTTCCATTAAATATTACCACCAGACATCTCTGGTGGTTTGTGTCAAGATGTTTGGGAAAGCAAAATGAAAGGAATATAATGGTGAGTGGGACCTGTAATGTAATTTTAAAACAATGCAGACAGTCAATAATATTTCCGGTCATAAAACCGAGCGCTCAAAAAAAGATGTGATTATGTATTACTGATATCATTTCAATAATTTATAGACCCTGACTAATTATCTTTACATAAACTAATTATTATCAAAGAATAGAGTGATAAATATCAGTGATAGCATATTTCATATGGACTCAAGCTACTGAGATTGGGGTATAATATTACGGTTAAAAATTAATTTGTACTTACGAGATTAAAACTCCAGAGTATAGTTGTAGAGTCATCGGCAGTTGTTTACAGTCTCTCTCTATTTCATTCATAAATTTAGAATATTGAATGAAATGCAGCGTCACTACGCACAGACACATGTTACACCAGCACAGTGTACACACATACCAGTAGATATCGTACTGTCTACATGTGATACTGCATGTTTCCCTAACGTACTGCCATTTGCTGGAAAAAACGCCTACACAAAACCTCTTTAGCCAATTTAAGTTTGTAATTTACATATTGCCTTCTATCCATTTTTTTCCCCGTCTATTCTGACATCAGAGCCCACAAACTGCTTCCCACCCACTTACAATCTGACTTCCTGTGTTCATAATAAATTCAACAGGCTCTCCCCAATGATGTCTGTGACTTTGATGGTATTTAATAATTTGAACTTCCCATATGTTGTCGATTTCCATTTGTCAATTTTTCATTTTTAATAGTTTTGTATAATTATAATATCAATTTCTCTGGAACATACCTACCCAGGACCAAACTTAACGATCTACATAATTGTGTTATTTTATATTTTTGCAAGATTTTTAATGAATTTCCAATTTTCTGATGATTTGCGGTTTCCATAGTCCCGGCTAAACTCCATCTTGGGAAGCAAGGAAGACTCCTTCCCGACTAACAATACATACTTCATTACATTCCATACAGATTCCGAAGCAGGTATGGAGTGATAAGGAAGTATGTTCTGTAAACGGGATAATGTACCATTCCCAAATTTGCAATTCCGATACTTCTCAGTTCCATGGAATCTTCTTCTGACAGCTGGCTGTAATTTTCCATTGATTGTGATCTATGGATGAGCGCTCCTCCGTAGATTTCTTTGATCCGTAGATAACCATCTTAATTTGGTTGACTTCAGATTTTCCACCTTCGTAAAATACATCAGTACTGCATGTCCGTCCAATCGTGAAAATGTTCATTCAAAAAATTTGCAAATAACTATCTAGAGGCAGATTCATACCCATACCTTTAAAATCTAAAAAAAATATGCTGAGAGCAGTTGTAGCTTGGTTTGTGACACCTCTACACATGATATCGCTGACCTCTTTATATTTAGACGCAAGAGATATTTAAATACGTCTGTTTCAGCTGAGTTGGAACAACATTGTGAATGTAGCCGTTGGATTGATGATGTCATTACATCCGCCCACATAGCTACGCTTCTGCTCTGATACACGTCATCACTGCTCCAACGTAGGCTTCACTGTCGACTACGGAGGAGTTTCAATAGTTCAAGCTGCAATACTTTCACCCACTGGAAAATCTCAAGTGAACAGTTGTTGAAAATTACATTTCATGTCACTGTCAGAAACAATAGTTTATACTCTCCGGTCTTTCTCTGTGTGGCGTTCTGTATTCTTTTATCATGGACATTTCATATTAATTAATAAAGTACAGGAAAAAAATTGAATGACAAAATGAACAATACACAAACAAGTGTTTTGTCATAAAAAATAGTTGATTATTTTTAACAGGAGTAAAATAATATAGTGAATTCCACTTTAAAGATATTGTGTTTCTGTGATAGTTCCAATGAAGTCTGATCTGTGTATAATTGAGATAATGACATGAAATATTTTTATTTTGGCTGCAAGTGGCAGGGCTATTTCAAATTACCGTACAATTTCAGGAATTGTTGAAGGATATTGATTTAGTGATCACAGTTTTCATGATTGTTATGCTTCATTGATATACTTGATTTACAGAGTAACGATTTATCACAGGCCGACCCGTGCTGTGAAAGTACCCTCTTTTATTCATAGCCATTGATGTCATAATTTGATATAACCTTACAAACAGCAATCAGATTTTATACTTCATCGTCACACAGACTCAATTAACATTCAAAATGAAATATATCATTCCAGCCAAGTCCTTTTCTATAAGTTAATTCACTTTGAAAAATATCATTAAAAAATTCAGCGTTTATGAAGCATAAATTCCCAGTTGTATCAGTGTACACGTGTTGTAACTGAATATTACGTTATGGTATGATCGGTGATGAATATTCATGAACCCGTGGCAGCCAGTTCATTCATATATTTCCCGACTGTTATTTTTATGCAAATTCATATTTGTATTTTCCACACCGGATGTACAGTGACACACATCTAACATACGGCATTGTAAAACTGAATCGAAAATTGTTATGAATGAATCCATCAGGACACAGCATGGCAAAGGCCAACCATATATTTTAGGATATTCTTTTGTATATAAACTGTACAATTTTCAAAGAGGCAGAATTTCCAAAAATATCACAGATCGAATTTTGATCAGGAATTGTGAAATTACATATCAAAGAATACCAGAGAAAACACAATGTTAATTTTGTTGTATTAGAAAAATTGAAAAAATGAAATGAATCTAAAAGTAAAACTGGAAATAGACAATAAATGATCAGAAATGTGATAAATTTGAGTACGGTAATGATGAATTTATGTGATAGCGTGGTCCTGTGAGAGAGAAAGATATGAGGGTAATGGATAGACTGACAATATGGAACTGAAAGAAACATGAGGCATGTCCATGAGGAGAAATGATCTATGTTAAAAACGGAAATGTAAAAAATGATGAACAACTTGTCAGCAGGTCACCTGATGATTGACTGGTAGACACATAGGCTGACTGATAGGGAGACATATATATAGCAAATAGACAGACAGAAATGATGATACGCTGACTCATACACTGACAGACAGATGGAGTCATTGCATGATAAACAGATTGGCAGAAAGGCAGATGTATGTTGTAGACTTTTGATAGAATGACAGACAGTGAAACAGAGACACAGACAGGTGACAGTGAGACTGATGTTGTACAGATATGTGTAATAGACTGATGTTGTACAGATATGTGTAATAGACTGATGTTGTACAGATATGTGTAATAGACTGATGTTGTACAGATATGTGTAATAGACTGATGTTGTACAGATATGTGTAATAGACTGATGTTGTACAGATATGTGTAATAGACTGATGTTACAGATATGTGTAATAGACTGATGTTGTACAGATATGTGTAATAGACTGATGTTGTACAGATATGTGTAATAGACTGATGTTGTACAGATATGTGTAATAGACTGATGTTGTACAGATATGTGTAATAGACTGATGTTGTACAGATATGTGTAATAGACTGATGTTGTACAGATATGTGTAATAGACTGATGTTGTACAGATATGTGTAATAGACTGATGTTGTACAGATATGTGTAATAGACTGATGTTGTACAGATATGTGTAATAGACCGAAAGACAGACAGATACACAGACAGACAGAGATAGACAGACAGGAGGAGATAGACAGACAGACAGATAAAAAGAGATGCCAATGTGAGACTGATATTGTAACAGATGTGTTATAGACCAAATGACACATACACGGAGAGATAGAGAGAGAGAGATAGATAGACAGAGAGACAGATACAAAAGATGCCAATGTGAGACATACTTTAACAGGTGTTATAGACCAAAAGACAGACAGACACAGACACACACACACACACACACAAAGAGATGCCAATGTGAGACTGATGTAACAGATGTAATAGACTAAGAGACAGACAGACTGTGAGACAGGCAGACAGAGATGCCAATCTGTTGTAACAGATGCATGTTGCAGACTAATAAATAGACAGTGAGATAGATCCAGACAGACAGTAATAGACTGATACTGCAACAAGTGGACAGACAGACACAGTGACAGATAGACAAGGACCGATGGACAGGATGTCAGGATTTCCAGTCTGTTGATTACAGCTGACTCATCACCAATTAACAAACAGATGGGACTGAAAATAGAAGTTCTCTGAAAATAGTTTGTAAGACTTTTTCATATCAAAGAGGAAAGGTCGGTAGAATTGGAAAATGGAATAATGTATAAAAAACCATGGATATTTATATAAAATGTATGTATGTCAAGCCCTGAGGGACAGTATCATTGTAGTGTAATTGGAAAATGTAAAAGTCATTTTGCATTGACTTTTAGCAGTTGTAGCAGGTGTTACATGAAGTGAAATTGACAAAAGTAATCTGTGCTGTTCCAACAGTTTTTTACACCATTCCACCGTAAACAAAGTGATTGAAGTGTGCTTTATGAAAAGCAAATTTGACATTCATTATTTGTCAATTTGAATCTGTTATCCTGGCATTAGTCAAATCATGATTTCACTTTTTAAAAGGAAAGCAACTTCCATGACAAGCTAGTTTCAAGAGCTTTGAAAGAAATTTCTGTAAATTTATCAAATATTTTGAACTCGAATTCAACTGTAAGTTGCAAGTTTTACAAGAAGTGAATGAAATAATATGATATAAGACTCAAACTACAAAGCAATTGAAGTTTTCAATTTTGAAAAAAATTGCTAAATTCATTATCTCAGCAGGTTTCAAAAGTAGCCCATACAGGCTACAGACCAGAAAAAATGGAAGATGCTGAAAATCTGTTGCCAGGATGGTTGCTAGCTAACTTGTTACACTGAAGTGGATAACTGCTTTTTGCTATAAGTATATGAATGAAACACGTAATGATTTCAATGGGTGATTGAATTTTGAGATCTGGTTCACATGTATATACTCATCTTATCTGAAAGAAGAATAACGATGGGTGGAAACAAGTTTAAGAAGATAGTTATTGATGAAATGATGATTAATGGAATTCTATTCAGACATATTACTGCTGAGAGAGAGAGAGAGAGAGAGAGAGAGAGAGAGAGAGAGAGAGAGAGAGGGGGAATGAGGAGGGAGGGATGTGGAAACATGATAAAGATTTAGAATCAGAAATGATGATGTGATAATGAATAATCAAATTTTGAAACTTGAAAATTACACCATTCCATTTTGAAAACTGAGTGACAGAGACAAACAAAGAACCAAACACAAAGGTAAAGACACAAATGAACAGACAGACAGCAAAGGGTAAAATAGACTAGCTGGCATTTACATCAACAGACATGCATTGACAAGCAAACAGGAAGGTCATTGAGCAGGCAGCTTGCCCACTCATACAGCACCCAAATGAATAAAATTAATAATTATTTCTTATTATAACAAAATTAGTTTGTCCAAACAATGGAAAACAGGATGTTCAAAAAGGTTGACAAAGGACCCAGAAATACACTGAGGGAGTGATTTTTAATATTGCTATTTAAAAATGGAAATTGCTGTATGTTCTGTAAAATATCAGTACCAGTATATGTCAAGATGAGTCAGTGGTTTGTCAAGGAATCAGCAGAATGATAGAGTATGAAAGTAATAAATGGATGGAGAGAGAGAGAGAGAGAGAGAGAGAGAGAGAGAGAGAGAGAGAGAGAGAGATTGGTTGGTTAGCGACGACAAAGTTCTTTTCTTTGAGTGAAGACAGATGGAATTGATAGATAGACAAGGATTGAAAAGAGGTGTGATGCTTTAGATCTGTATGTTTTTGTCTCTAAGTCTGTGTGTCCATCTATCCAGTGGACGGACAGACAGGAATGGTGACATAGAGAATGCAAAAGTGAAGTTTTCAAAGAACAAGAGATTAAAAGCAGAAAAGAAAGGAATTTCAATTACAAAATAATTAGTTATGAATAGGAGAAGCGGAAAGGAATATGTTGAAGTATTTCAGTGAAAATGTCTGGCAATCAATTAATGCTGATGAAAGGATTCTACCCATCATTATTATCATACATGAATGCACAGTAATCCATTTACTATCTTGTCCCTCATAAATATCAGTCTCAGCCTTACCTTCCCGAGTTTCTCTCCATAAAATCCAATTCTGTTTTGGAGCTAGTTAGGAATTTAATTATCTGATAAATAGGGGAGATCATTGAGCAAATTATACCAGGTTTGTCACCTGAGCTTTAATTACTATGGCAACAAGAGAAGTCACAATGTATCTCGAGTTGACTTTAAATTTCACATTGTACCCAATTCAGGGAGCATCTCAACTAAACAAGCAGCGTTCTTTAACTATTTATTTCGATTTCCAAGAGGAAAACACAAGTTCCTCAAGGTAAAATTCTCATTTTTGTGAAATGCAGACCATTGAATATGCACAAAGTAATAGAAATTCAATAATTGTTTTCAAATAAAATATAAGAGAGCCTAACCCTCAAGGTTCATGTTCAATATTTTAAATCACTATCTGATACCAGCAATGCCACTCTGATTCTCACAGATTTACCATTTTCAAACTAGCTTAATTCAAAAATTTTGAAATGGCTACAATAAAATCATGGCATTTATATCTTTGTATTTTGTGGAAATATTAGAAGTTTTTCAGGGTTGTTCTGTTGATTGTAAAGTCGTCATTCTCACTGATTAGAACATGTTCCTGTATTCAGTTTATTTAATTTTAATGCATTCATGATTTGATGATATATTTTATTCATTTTGAAAATAAAGAACAGTCATAATGCCATGGGCACATCCCTTGCCACCATTCAATAGAAAAGATGAATCACAGCAGTCAGTGCAATCGCTGCTCCTGTGTAAGCATATACGTCAATAGACAATAACTTTCCTTGATTGTTGAACTCCTCACATTTTAGATCCTCAGATTATAATTGATTTCTAAGCAAAGCAGATGAGTTCGGTCACATTTTAAGAAATTTTATTTTCTTCTCATTATTTTGAGGGGAGCACATCTCCTAATTATACATAAATTGTTAATGTTGTTGACCATCCTAAGAATTGTGCTCACAAAATGACAATACATTGATAAAATTCAAAAATTGACAAAATTCAACATTGACAAAGTCAAAGACTGGATATGTTCAGCTCCTTTTTTTCTCCTTAACTTGTTGTCATGGTGATGACACAGGTCACTTAATGCATGTCAATCAAGTATTTTAACACTCCCATTAGCAGGTGAGCATTTAATAAAACTATTCAATGACAGAACATCTTACAATTATAGTGAAGGATTTGATATTATGCTATGATCAATCTCCCTGCTACAATCCAGCTGGCCTGGATCATTATTTTTCTGAAAGTTTCACAGATCCAGTCCGCAGTCGTTATTTGCAAGTGAAATGGAATTTCAACAGTATGACAAAGAACAAGTCATGATATCATAGCCGTAAGCCACGTGTCCCAACTGATAATTGTAATTTGATTTTAGTCAATTGATGCCTTTTTCATGCTCAATCCTGATCACACCAGGTGTTAAATTCATGAAATTAATTTTAACACACAGTTTTACAACAATAACATTTTGCTCAAATTTACTGAACATCTAATTTGAAGTGCAACACATTATTCTATTTTGAAGTGCACTATGCAAAAAAAATATGAGAGAAAGAACAAACTAGCCAAATACGTGCAATTTAGATGCAACAAATATAAATGGGAAGATACATCTGTTTAAATGTAAATAGAAAGAAAGTGATGATGCTGAGATGTAGAAGATAGCTGTAGTATAGCTAATGAGAAAGCCATTGAAATGAATGAATATAGTATGAGTAGCTATTATAAGTCTATTAAACTGACCTACCTCAGACTACAGACTACTCACGGTTTAAATTCAGAAAACTCTCCTGAACAGACAAACTACTCAGCCACTTTACCGCTGCATTGTGTCCAAGGGTTTGATATCAAGTGTAGACGCAGCCTTGAATCATTCTCAGTATACTATGATGTTGGCTGACCTGGGATCCTGTCTGGATCGAGTCGCACCGCACCGTTAACATTCTACAGCCATCCATCTGTACTGCCGAGTCTTGACTGAAGGAGAGCTGACCTGCAAGTAGAAGTTTGGCAGTGTTGAGGAGCACGTTCCTCCTGTATGTGTGATGTCTGCCATCAGTCTCTGGTGAATACTTTCAGCGTTACATTGCAGTGCTGGCATCGTACACTGCACAGCAATAGTCCACACAAGCCATACCGTAATGAGCTACCTTCTATGGAGAGTTATTGCCCACTCTCCATATATATATGCACCACTCGTATTCTTGTCACTAGCTATCCTGAAACAAATGGGACTGAAACTGCTGTCTGCAGCGCAATTGATTTACACCGTGACTTTGAAAGGTCAAAGTTCGTTTGCACAGTGTTTAGGCAAGATGAAGACATATATATCTCCGGATCAGTTTTTGATTGCGTGTCCTTCCATCCAAAGATATTTGGTCTATCCCTGATACATGGAGAGGGATTTCCTGTGCCATTGTAAGACAGGAAATTTAGTGTTTAAGATGACAATTTGATCTCAATTAGATTTATTCATTTAAACATACCAGGGTTGGTATAATTCATCTATAGCTGTGTTGATACCTATCCATAGCTTTGTCAAGTTACAACATGCTGTAAAAAATTTACGAACAGTTTTTCATTTTTTTTATGAATTCTATATTTTATCCCTACGGCCAGAAGCATTGCAAGTGAGAATGTTGTTTGATGGGACGATGTTTGACTGATTGATTCAATATGTTGTAAAAAATTTTTATCGTAAGAGTTTTTTCTCACTAGCATTTTGTGAACTAGTTCATGTGGTTTGTAATAAACATAACAAGTTGCCGAGTAGAAATCCCAGATACTTCATGGATAACATGAATGGTATTCATCTAACATTGCAAGAGTATTGCATCCAGAAGGCTATTTCGGAAAATACTTTCACACAAGTTGAATTCACAGATAAAACACAAATATTGTTACCAATATTTTTTTTATATATAATATCAATGTGCTGAGGCATATTTTAAAATTCTAGATAAAAATTATTTTTTAAAAATAACAATTTTAACCTTTTCTGCTAAAAATCTTTCACGGGGCAGACTGGCAATATTATCGTGGGATTGCAAGGCAGCACAGACCAGGGAAGTGTATCATGATGGGTTGATACGTATTGTGCGTTGTATAGACTGCAAGGAATACTTGATTGCAGACAGAAATGATGGTATTTCCATAATATCCGTAATGACTGAAACAAGGCCAGCACAGTCATTATTTAACAAGTCTGTTTCATTAACATTCACCTAGGCTGATTTGGCGTAATTGGAATTCCAGTAGCCTCTTGCTTTCTACACGGATAAATTGCAAAAACATTCATTAAGTCTTGATTCTAATTCTACGAAAGGTGTCTGGCGTTTCTAATAATATTATAAAACAAGGTTTAGCATTTTTTCCCCGGGCCAACAAGATGAGCATCTCGATGCAAAGAAAACAAAACACTAAATGAGGTATAACTTTCAGGGTTCAATACTAGCTACAGATACAGACAGGAGAATTGGTCAGTCATTTCTTGCTTGGTATTTAAAATCTTTTAAAAATTACTCTTCTAACCTCTGAGCAGTCACCATCAATTATTCTTTTCACTTTTCTGAAAGAATTCCGTGGTAGAATATCATTTACCCTGTCTTATAAATTTCACAGCTTGGAATCATAAGAAGGAGGTGACCATTGAGCTTTGGAAAATATCATCCAAAATTTTAGTCTGATTGTGGTCGGTCACAAGTTCTACAGCTATCGAGTTTTTAGGCCTGCCACTTTCAACTCTAGCATTGTCATGCTTTGGAATGATCCCATTGTTGTAAATAGTCTCCTTGGATTTTTGCATTCATACATAGGGGTGGAGCGGTAAGAAAGATGAAGAAAAGAAAATTGCAAGATAAATTTTAAAATCTTTTGTAGAAAAATGTTTTAAAATTTGTTCACTGTGATATAAAAGGCTGAAAAATATTGTGTATGATGGACTCTACTTTAATCCTTTGCGCGCCAAAGTCAATTTTTGTCGCCTTTATTAAATATACCAGTCAATTTTTTTCAGAATTCTGCCAAAATTTTGATAAAAAACTTGAGCCAATGATATGTGATGACCATTTAGTCCAAAATTATCAAAAATATAACAGAAAAATTCATAACAATTACTAAAATGTTGCAGTAAAATTTTGGAGGGGAAATACAACTGCTCACATACAATAAGCAGAATCTCAAAATATCATGAAACTTTTCTTGAGCAAAGATTTATCTTGGTAAAGATAGTAAATAAAATAGAAGGATTATTTTTGGATGTTACGAGTGAATGTTAAACTTATTAAAATGCCAGCTGTATTGCAAGAAGAGATGAAGTGCAGCTAAAATGAGTACAGGTGGATAAGAGAACAGTGACTGGACCCAATGGGAATATCTAGCCAGAAGAATATAGATTTGTTTAATTAGACAGACAGAAATAGCCTAATCTAGTAGAGGTAGTCATTTATCAAATAGTTAAACGGTGCCACCATCTGGCTCAGAGTGACTTTTGTAGGGAATCACGCTTCACTCAATCTAAAGCATTGCTTCATCAATGTACATTTGAAATTTGGACAAAATTTGTCAAAAGAAAACCTGGCTGTCATCCATGAAAAGCCCACGCTAACAAAGTGTAGGGACGATGATTTTAATTATCTCGTCTTTGTCTAAACTTCACCGCATGGAATTAATATTCGTAGCTTTTGGAATTAATTTTCGTAGTTGACCCTACTTGATTTTTCCAAAAATGCCGAGAAATTTTCAGGTTTTCACAAGTATTTTTGTTTTTTACCTAGCTCCGTTAGCTATGAATTTTGGTTTATATTCCAGTAGTTTGTTCTATCTGTGAAATACTGTTTCTTATTCTTTCAAAAATCATCTCCATGTGTCTTGTGTTTAACATATCAGTACAGCTTTGTACATTCGTAAATGTTGAGTGTTATTGTGTATCAATGTCTACGCTAGATTTCATTTGTCAGAAATAAAATTTTTTACACACCCTGTTTAGTTGAAAAGGTTATACTTTGTATTTCCACAACTTTAGGAAGAAGAAAATAAAAACACTTGTTTTCTGGAGGGAAAAATGAAAGGAAAATGTAATCAAAAATTACAGCTGTTGTCCATTTGACAAACAGCTTGCTAATATCTCTGTGTCTTGTTGTCACATCTGTTGGTCACTTTTTGTTGAAACTAATTTCTTAGTGCCAGTGGTATTTTCTCTTGTGCGTATTTTCTTGTCTTCCAGTTTCATTTCTTGTCATTTCATTCGTGCTGAGTTCATTATTTTTAGTAGAGTTGCCAATTCAAGATCATATTACACTCTGACTTTAAGTTTGCAGTCGGCAAATGATGATGATGTTGTCAATATTTTTGTTTGAAATTTGGCAAAGTCTGGTAATTTGGATGAACCAGATGACGATGTTGGTTCTCAAAGTTGTGTATGCCATGAGTGGAAATGTCGAAACAATGAACCAATGGGCATTACTGGTCTGACTTTGAACAATTTGTCAGAAATAAAAAGGGTATGGTGGTTGTCCTGTGGTTCCTTTTATCAGATTGAAGAATGAGCTATATCCTTGTCGCAATTTTGAAGCTTTCTTGGTCTGCAGACTATCCCCTGCACATTGAGTCATCAAACCATAATCAATTCATGTGATTTCAAACAGTTTTGTTATGACACACATTTATTACTGTAATTTTCAACTCAAAAAAATATACCCCTCGTACTTTACCCCAAAATGCTGCCGATAACACTGGTTTACAAGTGCCATTTTTACACAGCCATAAAACGTGAAGCAAACTATTCATGAACTATCTTTATAAAAAATTGAAAGCAACTTGCATTCTTGACTGTTTAAGCTATCATTAAGTAAATTTTACAAAATGATTTTTCAAACAATTCAAATTTTATATCTTCTTCAGAAATATGACATACAATAATATTTCATACATAATGTTATGAATCCAACTATCAAATTATAGGTTATTGGTCTGCAAGTCAAATTATAAAGCACTGTAAACCTTTTTTTTAGATTTTAAGTATTATTTTTTGGTATTCATGTGAGATGGCAATTCTCTGTGTAATCCTACAGTTATGGCTAGCCACTTATTGAACATTTGCTGCACTGCAGATTATACCAAATCACACTAAAACTCTTCATGGAATTTCAGACATTTTATTACTTCAAATTTGGACTTAACTGTTCACAGTGACTGGCTACAGATATGTGCGTTGTGTTAATTGAATATTAATAGATTGTGAAGAATTAGAGTGGATTATTACGGCCATACAGCTTTATCAACCAATCTCAGTATATAAAGCTGATCTAGTGACATGCGGTAATTTCGTTATTCCAGCATATTACTATTATAACTTATCCAGTTTTCATTTCTCACAGTACTGGTGTTCATGTATCTTTTGAAATCCAAGAATACTTCCTAATTAATTTAAAACAACTTTATGGGAACATCCCTATTTTTTTGGTTAAAATATCAGAATTTGTTTTTAGTTGTGCATTTTCGGAATCACAAAATGTTGAATAAACTTGTAATTTTTTTGTAGTTTTAAGCTATGTGAACATTGGCAACATGCACAATGTAACGACACAAATGGTGATAATTTCACAAAGGTAATCATAAATCACCACTATCCAACGGCCGGTGTTCCTCCCAAAGTGACTGGAAATAGATCGATTCTTTAGAATGGGGTGACCTTTCCAGCCATACAGCCAAGTTAATTTTCCACTTTTAATGACAAACTGCTGCTATATATAGCTTACTTGTGGCTTGATATAGCTCAGCGGCAGATTAAAAATAGTACAGTCAAGTCCTGTGCAAACACTGTAGTATGAGTCTATGATAAGAGTACGGTGTCTCTCCACATGACTTGCTGGGAAACAGCCACTCAACCTATTTGATACCAGTTGTACTTTTTGTCCTTTTTGATGTTCTAACTTTGCTTTAGCTCAGTCATTCCCTGTACAAGAACTTTCTAAAAGAGATTATCTGCAATGAACGCTAGTAGTGCTATAGGCAATGCATTTCCAAAGACATTTGAGGTACAGTGGTTTTTTTTGTGTTAAGAATTCTCTAAACTATTACAAAACATTCTGTTGAGCACGAGTTTATTCATTTAATGTGTGTTTTGCACTTTGTGTTTCTGAATTGTACAAAAATGTACTGTTACAGTAATATCGTTTTCTGGAAATGAAACAATTGATATTATGATATTCCTAGTCTTGTGTACATCGATATATTTTGTGTTGTTGAAGTTTGAAATAGCTGCATAGATACTAGGATGTGATATTTCATTCAGTTTGAGGTCTGTTGAATCCACATACTGTCAGTTACACAGCTAATTCCTCGCATCTTTGAGACAGTCTCCGAATAGAAAATCCTTCATGAAAATTTCATTTCATTTTATAAATTCAGTGATAATAAAATAACATAGGTAGAAGGAGTTGCGTCAGAGAGAAATGCAGAAAATGATTTTGCCATTTTGAGATCAGTTTTATTTGCAACACAGACTTTGTGGTCAAAATGAGTGGGCGGTGGTAAATTACAATGCTTGGGTTTGATGTCGTCAGTATTGTGGATTTCACTGATAGCTATGACAAAAAACCTTTCCCTGACATTTTCTAATACATCTTCAAACACTCCATCATGTTTTTTTCTTCTTTCACGCCGACTAATCAAGTCTTTTATGTGTATTGAGGGACATGGAAAGATAAAATTCTAAAAAAGGAACAAGTATCATGAAAATCATAGCATATAAATCCATCTGGGAAAGTCAACTCACCTCATGTGGAATGTTTTCCGTGTGGTTGCGTATGGTATCTGGAATATGAAGACAAAAAGACGAAACAGATAAACTTGAAGTTGAACTTGCTGATAGTGTAAAACCAGCTAAATGAATGAATGTAGGTATGAATGGATGTACATACATGTGTACCAATGTATGTTCAACCGATCCAACTCACTACCTGATCAACATAGACTATACCACTAGCAAAGTAGGGGTGATAGCGTATTGCATCATCAGCCTAATTTTCCTCTGCTTTGTCAGTTTCTGTTTGTCATGACTGTTTCACTTCTTAAATCAAAATCTTTTTTTCCAAATTTAAAATGAAATAACTTCTAACGACAACGAGTGTGTTTGCGCCATATTATTTTGCACAGTGGTAGTTACTACAGATTGTTAATGCTATTTTGATAAACTTTAACATTACCAATTTGCATTTTCAGTACGTAGCTTTGGGAACAGAGATCTAGCAATTTCTTCAGTAAAATCTCAAATGTGACGGATTCATTGTAATTCAAAAACCTTTGCTTACTAGAGCACATCAAAGTAGGAAATATTACAGGTAAACTAAATAAATGCACGTTGCTTTCCAGAAAGTTCTCCCAAAGATAAGCATGACACTCAGTACAAAGTGAAAAGCTGATCAAAACAGAATTGTACAAAAATTTCAGTTTGAGGAAAAGTTTTACACAGAAGTAGAAATTGTACTAGTTTTTTAGACCATCAATGCATATAAGAAAGTGATTTGCCCAAAGTTTTCTGTGAGGTCCAAATAAACTTGTAGTATCTTGGTTTGATCAGATATAGGACTTACAAAATGATGGAAATGTCACAAATATGTGATTTTTGTGTCACATGTCATTGAGCAAAAGGTTAGTATGACACAAGTGGCATTCACACTGTTGAAAAATGTGTCCGTGAATTTATTCAATGTGATCAGAAGTGTTAAAGTAACGCAGCCAGCAAGTGACATATTGACAAAGAATGGCCTACTTTTAGAGTTCAACTATTCAAGATCAAGAGATAATGAAGCACTTGTAGAAGGGTGTAAGTTCATTCTTGTGATCTGACTTTGATAATACATGCCATAAATCCTTCCAATATCTTTCCCAGGTAAAGTTCTGTATCAGCGTTTTCAAGTTTCTGTGCAATTTTTGGTCTGTAAACATCATCAGGCTTGCAAACATACAAAGCAATTCAAAATCTACCGTATCAAGGGTTTTATCATGAAGACAGGTTAGTCATAAGAGTGTTATAATCTTTAAGAATGACAGGGTATTTCAGAATTAACAGAAAAAAATATGACCTGTGCAGGAAAACTATGAAAGTTTGATAAAATGACTGAAAAACTTCCATTAATAAAATGAAAAATTATAAAAATTTCATCTTACCTATGAATGGGAAAGCTTTAGGCAATTCCTGTGAATCTGTCAAATCAGGACCATCAACGGCAGTCGTCATAAATGGCAGAGAATCCTCTCCAGCAGTCTTACAACTCTTGAAAAGGCTGCCTCTTAATATCCTGTAATTTATAGAAAGAGAATGTTGTTCTGTTTACACGTGATTCTAACACTATTGACCATTCCAGGATGTTTTGGAAATGATCGGAAATGCTAGTTTCCATGTTTACAATTTTCCTTGGAGATGTGGATTGATTTAGATGCTCCAATCAAAACCTGCCTTCCTGTTCATAACAATGATTTCCCACGCTCAATTGCTTCAGCAATCGCAAGTTCAATAGTCACATAAATTTTAATATTCCAAAACACCTTTAAACATATCTTTATCACAACCGTATGTTTTTCTCCTTTCATGGGTAATGGCTGATTGTACAACCATTGTACCATCATAGAATATTTACATCACAAAATAGCACTGAAATTCATCACAGAAATTTAACACAGACAATCATACAAATCTTTCATTTTTGATTTGATTTTCATATTTGATCAACTTGCTTCAATTAAGAGGATATCATATTTTTTGTTTAATACTCTACATGAGTAGAAAGTAGGAATTTTGAACTTGTAAATTCTAATTTAAGTGCGAGATTTAATTGAAAAGATACACTAGTCAGCGGTCAACAAAATATAATAATGAAGATATGAACAATTAAAATAAATCACCATTATCAGAAATATCTCTCATAAATGAAAAATCAAAGTTAGGTCAAGTTTGTACAAGTTACATTACAGTTACGAATCAGAATTTTAATAAGTTCTGAAATTAGTCTTTGTATTTGTTGTAAATTTTTTAATGAACAAATTTCTGTATCAAAATGAACAATTTTTAAAAATAAACATTAGTATGGAAATAATATTCATTGGCTTGAATTAAAAAAAGCATATATGTATAAGCAATCGTGTAACTCAAATTCCTCAAGGACTGTATCTGAAGAATGTATGAAGAATGTATTATAGGTGGTCTAGTTACAATTGGCAAACTCACACGACACATTCTATGGATATGTGAATTGGATTTCTAGATACATTACCTGCAGTTTTTTTATAGTTTTTGACAATCACTGACACTTCTGTCCTTTAGGATATCAAAAAAATTCTGATCTTAGAAGGCATCATACACATAAAAATGCGTATAGTCTCAGAAGACGTTTGTCATCAATACTTTCACAAACAGACAATTTACAAATGATAGGTATTTTCTTCCATTGTTGAACAGAAAATAAGATGATTCAGAGCAGAAAGCAGACAGAATAACTATAATCTGTACATTACTCATGTCACATTTTCACAACTGAGCAAAAATTGTTTCAAATTATTGGAACTGCCATTTAATATCTTGTGGGTGTCTCTGACAAAATGCCTTTCACATTTCAAAGATTTTATAGGACTAAATTTCGATACATTGAGATCTGTCCAGCAGAAAATTCCCTATCTCTTATGGGTATCATATGTTAACTCATTCATTATAGTCTGACTACAAATTGAACAATACTTGTAATTACAAACTCGTTTCCCACAGTTGCCCCAACAATGAGACTTCACATATCAGTGAATAATGTGCAGTAATAAATTTCCATCGTGTCCAGTACATTTCTTAATACTTTCTGACGTACAAGTGTATATTTGATCTTCCGTTTGATGTAGTTCAGTTTCTCCTGTGACTTCTAAAAGTCTATTAATAGAGCAGCAGAGTCACGCTCTCACATACCCATGCAAATATTAAGTGGATCTTGATCATTCACAGACCATAATCACCGACAAAAGCCATCTATTCAGGTTAATGATAATGACATGAGTTCATTTCTAGCTCTAACATCTCATAAATTTAGGGCCTAAATTCATCTAAAATGGGAAATTATTGATTTTCATATTCATAATTCATAAATATACATATTCATAGTACCTGTCAGCCTTTCTTCCTGCAGTTTTGCTTTCACTAAGATATCGTCACTCTGTTAAAGATGGAGGACAATCTGTCAATTTTTAAACATGTTTATATTTCAAGCAGATGTGCCATAAATAATTACCTCATTGCAATGCTTGTATTGTAATTCCTTGGTTTTATCATCAAAAAATAAGGTTTTTTTATTTTAATGCTTTATAATTTTATATCCTTACTTTTACAAGTAATCAGTTCATTTTGTTCAAAACTTGCTTTGTGTCATAATTCAATTGTGATTTCATCATCACCTATGTGTAGATCATATCTAATACAACATTGTGTACATTCGATGTTAAGGATATCTTTAGAAATGATTTCATTGTGTGTCCAACATATAGACATGAACACTGCAATCTGATCATATCCCCGAACTATTTTTTAAACCATAGGGAGTGTTGCTTTTGTTTGCACAAATGTTAATTCTGAAAAGCGTCGCACAGAGAAGTGGCAAAATTATCCCAAATACAACCTTACAGTGATTTTAGCAAAGTGATATTGTGGTGACTTTGACTCCACTAGCTGAATTTTTTATAGTATATATACAATTAGCCAACCTCATACTGCTCCTTTCTCCGATATCATGTACCCAGCTATCATCTACTCAGTGTCCTATGCTAATATCCAGTATAAACCAACCATAGTAATTATTTAGAGTTAACCATGAGATAATAATTCTCTCCAGTTTCATTATAGATATGGACTTTGAGTCCGTCGTCTAATGGAACTGCATAATGAGGGAATAAATGTGGCTAGTTTTGTCAGTCGCAGGTTTTGAGGAAAACTTGATCTTTTAGGTGAAGTACTTATTCTTCATTGTCAAAGACAAACTATGAACAGAACTCTGGGATAGCACATATCTGGCTTAACAGATATAACATCTATAAAAAGTGATCCTTGTTTCGGTATTGGTTGAGAAATTGAAGGTCAATGATGAATGTTGTAATGTTCATCATTGGAAAAATTGATGAATATTTTTTCAGGGAATTAACGTCTCAGCAATGATGAAATTAACGAGAATGTGATGTGATGTAGGAAATACAGAAGTGGATTAGTTTGGTGTTTAAGACAAAAGTCAGTGTTGATAGTGGTGGTAGCAGTGATGATATGGGTGTGACTGATGGTGTAGGCACTTGACAGATAGATTTATGTAATTTATACAGACATCTGTGGAAACTGCAAAGTCTGTGTGGTGGACCATGTCTGAAGAGACAGCTGACAAGTTCCATGCATTATGATAGTATGGATTCCTGATAAAACCTGATGTAGAAATGCTTGCATGTTGGGAGCTGTTGCTCTTGTATGACGGGTAGGGTAATTTGTACATGATGAGTAGGGTAACTAATACATGTGTATGATGGGAAAGGTAAGTAGCGCATGTGTATGATGGGTAGTGTAACTAGCACACGTGTATGATTGGTAGGGTAACTAGTACATGTGTATGATGGGAAAGGTAACTAGTTCATGATGGATAGGGTAACTAGTACATGTGTATGATGGGTAGGGTAACTAGTACATGATGGGTAGGGTAACTAGTACATGTGTATGATGGGTAGGGTAACTAGTACATGATGGGTAGGGTAACTAGTACATGTGTATGATGGGTAGGGTAACTGGTACATGTGTCTGATGGGTAGGGTAACTAGTACATGTGTATGATGGGTAGGGTAACTAGTACATGATGGGTAGGGTAACTAGTACATATGTGTGATTGGAAGGTAACTAGTTCATGTGTATGATTGGTAGGGTAACTAGTACATCTGTATGATGGGTAGTGTAACTAGTACATGATGGATAGGGCAACTAGTACATGTGTGTGATGGGAAGGGTAACTAGTTCATGATGGGTAGGGTAACTAGTACATGTGTATGATTGGTAGGGTAACTGGTACATGTGTATTGTGGGTAAGGTAACTGGTACATGTGTCTGATGGGTGGTATAAATAGTATAGTACACAACATTAGTGTCAGTCAATGTTACACTGGTGGCAGTGGTGGGATATTGGTTTGGATAATAGTAAAGTCAGTAGGTTTAGGAATGGTTTGCTTGGTCCAGGCATGAGTAATTTGGGTAATGGTACTTCTAGTGTGTTATTAGTGTTATTAGTATTAGTGTATGTTATGGTGTAGGCAATTTGGAGGTGTGAGCTTGTGAGGTTGATTGTGTGAGCAGTGGTTAGGTTGGTTTGGTTGAAGGTGTGAGCAGTGGTAAGGTTGGTTGATGAAGTGAGCAGTGGTTAGGTCGGTTGCTGAAGTGAGCAGTGGTTAGGTTGGTTGATGGTGTGAGCAGTGGTTAGGTTGGTTGATTATGTGAGCAGTGGTTAGGTTGGTTGATGATGTGAGCAGTGGTTAGGTTGGTTGATGGTGTGAGCAGTGGTAAGGTTGGTTGATTGTGTGAGCAGTGGTTAGGTTGGTTGATAATGTGAACAGTGGTTTGGTCGGTTGATGATGTGAGCAGTGGTTAGGTTGGTTGATTGTGTGAGCAGTGGTTAGGTTGGTTGAATGTGTGAGCAGTGGTTAGGTTTGTTGATTGTGTGTGCAGTGGTTAGGTTGGTTGATGGTGGTGTGAGCAGTGGTTAGGTTGGTTGAATGTGTGAGCAGTGGTAAGGTTGGTTGATGGTGGTGTAAGCAGTGGTTAGGTTGGTTGATGATGTGGGCGGTGGTTTGGTCGGTTGATTGTGTGGTAAGGTTTGTTGATGGTGTGAGCAGTTGTTAGGTTGATTGATGATTTGGGCAGTGGTTAGGTTGGTTGATAATGGCATTAAAATTTTAGCAGTGCCTGATAGGTCTACTTGACTGTGTAACAAAGTGCATTGGCTGGGGTGAAAGCAATACTGAAATAATTTTAACAGGGGTTTGAAACAAAGTAGAAGCATCTGAAGTAAAAGACATAAGATTATTCAAAGTTTTTACAGCCTGGAATGGTTGAAGTCAGCCTCATTTTTGACTAGTTAGTATACACATGGGTCACTGGGTTGAAGGTTGAGGTTCACAACATCACAGGTTGACCATTGTACAAAGTGAGCCCAATATTATGAAGCAACATGATATTTCTACAACAGGAATCGTCATGAAGGGGGATTTCCGATGAATCAAGGTTAGATTAACAGGAACCATTCGTACAAAATTATATTTCTCTATGGAGCTTCAATATAAGTCAGTGACTTATGACAAATGATATCATTTTCAACCCGTATTCCCTATGTGACCAATTCCTATCAAATTCAACCAATATCTGTCCCAATATAACCGAGATCACTGCGGTATCACGAATGTAAGGTCCCTTTCTCCCTTGCCCCATCTCAAAGTTGTCACCATGACAACATGAAATCATCATTAAAAATTGCATTTTTAATCTGCTGCTCAGGAAAATAAGAGATTAGTTCGTTAATAAAAGATACAATTGATGAACCTCACTGGGCAGGAATTAACCACACAATTAATTCATTTTCAACATAATTGAGGACGCTACAACTATCATCATTTGAATATTTCCTAATCAAAACCTTGTGAAATGTTTTTAATAATTACATATTCATTCCAGTCTGTTTTTCAGTTGGAATACTTTTTTTGGGGTACAGGAAAAATATCCAGCTTTGTAATTAATTTCTCATGAACCATCGAGGAAAGGAGTTGCGACATCTGACACAGTTCATATCTCAAATATCTCTTGCTTTATTTCACATGCAAAGAAACTTGAGACAAGAATTTTTTGTCCGTGAAAGGAAAGAAAGATCCAGATTGCATCATTGACATTTATGTTGGGAAATGGACTTTCCCTAAATCCCGGATAATTTATAAATATTTGATGCAAATGACTGCGTCAGCCTTGAACAGCTTGAAACAATGAAATGCATTCTCAATACATGCAATAAGGGAGATGTATTATGCATGTATATGGAAATTCTAGACGATGAAACTTGTAGGTCGTAGAAGCTTGAGTCATTTAATAAGCTGCTTGTGTTCACTGTATTCAAACAAACTTGTAACTATTCTTCAAAATGGAGAGTATTTTATCTTCATCAAGATTCATGCAAGACTCAATATCAGAGGAATTGAAAACATTTGGAAATAATCGTATTTCTTCATGAAACTGTGTCTTCCAACCCCTGTTCTTTGTAGATAGATTCAACCATACTGTACCAAGTTATGTTTGGAAAGGGAGCCAGGATGAAATATTTTATCTGGTTTTTCATACACAAGCTTACTACAAGAATTGCAGGCAGAAGGTACATTCCAAGCTATTCTGTACCAAAGACCATTTTGAAAGGAGCTGACAAGTACAGCTCCTGTGACCTTACACGACCTGTGACCCTTTGATAGCATGTGACCTCACATTTGACTTCAGATCCAGATTGATGGATCATTCTGTGACCAAGATTGACACTTGGAGCTCCACCTCACTCTTGTACCCCCTTTAAACTTTTCGTGGCATTTCACCCACTGAGTCTTTATATAAATGGCATTTTGAAAAAAAATTTGGTAGAAAATGCCAGCGACTCCATTGTAAGCTTTACAGACTAGCAGAAAGCTGAACTTCATAAAAAGAATTGCCGTTGAAAATTAAATTCAAAGTCGTGGAAAATAATCACCATTTGAATCATTTTATGGTGAATCATAATGGCTCAACATTTGAGAGGTGAGTCTCTGAACGAGAATGGGACACAGAAATTATTCATGGAAACAGTACGATGTTTTATACCTGACAGTGGGCAAACATTTCTTCTCCAAATTTTATTCAAAGTTTTTCAAGTCAATTATGTAATATGACAAATATCAGATCATGTTCAATTTCTTTTTGGATCTTCACAAAGTGTCAGAAATATACAAGCAGAGGATTTTTTGCAAGGTATTCTTTCATGAAGCCATCGAGTTCAAATGATGAAGAACATTTCATATGTTGCTCCAACTGATATGCTTTCCAGGAGCACCAAGGACTATAAGTTATTCTAAATTCTCACAGCTTACACAGTGTAGGAACTGTGTAAGTCAGGATGGCATTTCATGTAATAATGTAGAATTTCAATTGTCGGTACCATTTGTACCATACAGTTTGTATGGAGAGATGGTGAACATTTTAATTCAAGATGGCTGCCTTCCAAAAATTCAGGCCATTCTAGCATTCCACACTGTTCTAAAATGTGGCTGATTATTTCCCAACAGTGATGTAATCTCTGTAAACAGCTTCTGTTTGTCATATCACGATAACATTATTTAAAATTTTCTACTGACAAAAAGTCCCGTCTGATTCTCAGAAGAGCAAGTTTTAAATTTGGAACATTTCAATGCTGTGAGTAATACTGACCCCGTACTCTGGGGTCAAACGTACAAAGTCTCAAGAATTTGACCACTCTTGATTTCAAGATGGCTTCCCAACTGAACAAGCAAATCATTGAGGATTTTGTGTGTTCAGAGAAAGAGCCTTTTTTTTAACTCTGCAATGCTTCAACCATGACACGGTAAAGATAGCTTTACAGTACAAGCAGTGTCTAAACATCAATTTGAAGAAAGTACAGCACAATTGTTTCCTATCTTTCAAAATCCACATTCCATCAGACACTTTCAGATGGATCAAACGAATATTTAACTTTATATTTCCTGACTTATCAAACACAACATGTTTTGGACTCTCGGAGTTAGAGCCTGAAAACATGGTTCTTGAATTGGATTCATAGCATGCACACACACACGCACATACACACACAGAGTTTTATATTAGTGAAACAATGAATTCTTGCGGTCTATTCACTTTGGGGATGGCTTGACTATTCACTGTGGGGATGGCTAGATTTAACTCTTACATAACCTATTACGCACACCTTGAACATAGAATTTATCACAATACACTCATCATACCAATAGAACCACAGACATATTTCAATTCATGCTGACAATTATGGTCAAATCTACTTCATGGTTGCTTGCTTTCAATGTTTTAACATTCATGTATATAACTCTCAGTGGGAATAAATTGTATCCAAATGCTGAGAATTTACATCTAACGTTGAGCTACTTTGTAATCAGAGGTCTCTGTTAAACAGCTTATTAATTTTCAAAATTAATTTCCACCATGTGGTTTAGAATTAAGCGCTGACAATTGCCAGTCATGTTACAATTTACGACTTTTTCATTGAGAGAATTGTGAGGCCAATGGAACACACAGGCTGGGAAGACATTGGATGAGAATCAACACTGTGGCTTTTGTACATTCCCTTCAGTAAAATCTGTAATCCGTAAAAAAACCTGATGCACTCTGATTATAAATACTCTGTTGTACTTACTCTGGTAAACCCTTTGGAAGAGAAGAATGGAAAGTCCTTTTTTCCGACATTGACAAGCCGGATACATTGTGCCGGAATATGGAAGTGACTACGCTTGTCCTCCACCTAATATGAGATGGCTTGGACAGCTGGAGTGGCATATTTCACATACCAGTCTTGAGGTTATGTGATGTAGAATGCTATGTATGGGCAAAATTAACTGATAAGATATGTCATTTTCCACAGACCAATGGACACACAGCTGAAATCCTTGAGTTAATAAGTAGGGAAAAACTGGGAAAAAATTTGGGAAATTTTGTCACCCCAAGTAGGACTGGTGGAGAATGTGTGACACAGAAATTATGAGGCACCGGAACTATGCGGTAAACCACAGCAAGTTTGTGAAGGTCAACTTACTGTTCAGGAATTGATAGATTTCAATTTCACGACAAGATTCTGTTCCTGATCACAGAAAATTGGTAAAAATTTAAAAAATCGGACCAGGTGATACAAGACTATATATTTTTGAACCACTTTCTTCAGTCAGTTTGATTTCAAAAATGTAACTTTTGTGACTTGATCAGAGGCTATCTTGTCCCTAATGGAAGATCATCTTGTGTGAGCTTCTTTAAAACTACTAGTAATGTAAGTACATGTCAGACAGATATGCCATAGTTATTATCACGTTACAAACTCTAATGATCCTTACAGGAAGGAAACTGGCTTCAAGTCCATGGCCCATTTTTTGAACCGTACATTTCAATATGACTGCCACTGCTATAAACTGTAATTTAACCTTGGAAAGGGAGATCCCAGCACACTTGGTATATTCACAATATTTTTTTTTAGTCAAAAACTATTCTAAATGAATAAGCAATGTCGTATCTCCTACAGGCAATAGTGAAAATCTAGAAATTCGATTCTGGCTAGGACTATCTTATTCTCTACAAAGCATTAGCATTTCACTTGCAAATGGAAGCCTACACTTCTCAGAATATGCAAGCTTACATAATATACGTGTATAATTAAGTGAAGATCACCGACTACAGTGTATCTTTACATTTCCTTTGCATTTTACGGTTCAGGCTGCTTTGTTAAATCTTTTTAAAAAACTGACATCATCAAGTAGTAGCTGTCTGTGTTTCAGTTGGCCTGTGGTTATGGCGTCCATGATTATACCACTATTGCTAATGGGTAACCTGTCACTGACATGAAAGTAAAAAGTCATTCCGCTCATGAGTATTTGGTCGTCTATTTTTACAAGATGGAAGGATATAGACAAGTGATATAACAATGAATCAGCGTTGAGGTAAATATCATAAATACTTTAGAAACACCCAGCAAAGTCTGCAGTCTTTCCAGTTGGACTTTTTTCATTTAAGACACATTGGTTCATTTGTAAAACCTGTCATGTCAGGATTAAAAATTATCTTGATATATGTTTTTTGAATAATTCATTGGAGATCCCCTTGCGTTGAATTATAATGATGGAAGAAAGATGCCCTGCATTTAAAGTGTTTGATGTCTATGAAACCGGCGATGGAATATAGACTGAGAATGAAACAGCTGACGTGATCTCCTGTTAGAGGGGGCCAGCTTACATGCAAAATACTGCAACAAAAGGAAATGAATGAATGAAGGGTATATACTTACCGCTAATCCAGCGAGGCACATGGCTGAGTGTGTCATCTGTCTAGCCGTGTGAGGAAGGGCGAAAAAAAGCAAAAGGGAAAGTGACTTGATGGTAGGGTGTAAGTTAAATAAAAGAATGCAGCTGAGTGTTAACAGAACTGCAGGAAAAAAAAAATCATGTGCCGTGGAGTTGGGAATGTTTAGGAATAAGGTAGATATGTTAGGTGTTGTGAACACGAAGTGATAAATGAAGCTGAGCTGTACTGGATAGTGTTTGAAATACTGAGTGAAGGTATGTCGGATGAAAGTAACATGCCAGCAGCTCGTCCACACCAGCTGATCATCCCGAAAAAGGGCAGGCTGGAAGTCTGTTAAAATTCCAGGCATAGTTGGTATTCAGGGCATGTACGTCACTAGTCCAGACCCCTAGGTTTACACTGGTCGGGTTGCAAATGTCTTCTGAAGGAAAAAAGAATCGGGCAGAAATGGATATGGATGGCCTGGAATAGTATAAGGTGCATTTGCCGTAAACCACAAACCAATCATGTATAAACCAGAGTTGTGAAACCAGCTCTGAAGCTTTAACCGGAAATATTGCATTTGAAAGACACTCTAAAATTTAATGATATATAGCACAGATGGTATCAGTATTTGAACCACATATGTTGGCCTCAGCATTTCATTAACTGCTGCCGTGAGATTCCATTTTTGTGTTTGGACAACACAGAAGTACCAATATTCTACATGCTTTGTATGACCTTATTGTGTGGAGGGCTGTGGGTGATTCCATTACAGAGAAAAAGGTTGGGGAAATGGTGCTTGTCAGATTGTTAAAATTTAAAATAAGATGGGATCTGATTTATGTGCCTGGGATGCTATAAAAAAGGAAACAGAGGGATAAAAAGCAAGAATGGAGTATTTGGTTTGTGAATATGACTTATGATGACAGCAGACTATCCTGCACAGAATAACAATTCAAAGAATGCCGACAGTAAATTCCAGCCAACCCCCAGTTGACACCAACTGATTAGAGTCTCGCATGCATACACAGAAACTAAAATCTCCTTCTAGGTTCCCAAAAATGCAAAATGTCATAGTATAGTTGATGCAGCGTTTTGAAAGAAACCTGCCTGGTAGGGTTTAGGGTGATGAGCAACGCGACACTGCACTCACACTAACACAAACCAAACTGTGATTTCAATAATACAGACCAGTCAGCCAGTAAGCAAATGAATTTGACCTTCTTAATTAAACATTATTTCATTCTTACTTACTTGTTGTCAAGCTGTAAGAGGCATTTAAACTATGCATGAGCACCAGCCATCCATTCTGTACACCTCTATTGGGTTTTTCACCATATTTAGACAGAGCACAGTATAAATAGGACATACAGAGTGTTTGCCAATGACACACTAGCTGCCATTCATTAGACACAAAAATAGCAGCTAAGGTGTGCTAAAATAGATATTTCCATAGAGGGATTCTGCTTTGCCTTCTCTAATGAGCTGACATTTCTATGATTGGTTGCTATTTATAGACTTGCACTCCTATTGTCCACCTTCTTTTCATGTCGGTAATAAGTACTATTTTACATAAGGATCGGAAAGAACCATTATCCAATAGAGGACAATGCAGCTGTGTAAAGTGTTCTCTTATATTTAATCACGCAATAAACTGTGGTAAGATGGAGTACTGCACACTTCGAAGGGAGCAGTTTTGAATTGAAACCTCCCTATAGAATGATGGTACAGCCCTATGTAGAGCTGAATGAAAATTCAGCGATGAATGAATATTTGTAGCCGCTGGTAAACCGGAGTGAAAATCGACAGGAAAAGGGAACATTTTATCCTGCCTTGGAAATTTTACTATCAGATTATTTGTTCTGTCCAGTTGACCATGCAAACTGGTCAGACAGAAATGAATTCAGCCACACAGCTTATTCTTTTGAAATTACATATCAGCATGGCAGGCCAGGCATAGCCTCAGTCTGACCCAACCAAGTCCTCTGTAGGGATAGTAGATCACATTAATGTGACATATAAAGCGCCCTCAGGTGGTCAGACTTAGCCAGGCATTGAACGTCAGTCAGCTCTTGTGTGGGAGTAGAATAATGAATGAATTGCTGCTGTACTGAAAATTCAACCTTTACCATTAATTATTTTTTGCTAAATGTTCTCAGGTTTTACTGATTCAGTGTTATCTCATCGCAATCACAATATGATGAAATCAGTTATTGAATATTTCTTGTCATTTTTGCCAACACGTCGGCTGTACTATTATATAAATTTAAAAAATAAGTAAATCTGTTTTATTCATGACTGGCATGTTGAGAGGGAGGTTTGTGCCAGAGGAGAATGCAAGATAGGAATGCAGAGGCGTTATCCAAGGAAAAAGCACAAATTATTTAAGAGTGTGTAAAATGGAAAAACTAACAGCTGTTTCAAACACAGCAGATTTTTTTATTTTGAAAAAAGTTAATCCCTCATAATCTTAGAGTGATGTGTGATTGTAAATTCCACGTCATGTACATTATGGATTGATTGCAGATGACAGCAATTTGATTTGGCGTTTGATTACAGAGAAGCCCTGAAACACAGTGTCTCTGTCAAAGGAAGGCAAAGTTTAATTATCTCATATTATTCCGTAAATACAAGCATTGAACTTTGACTGTGACCTCATGTGGCATGTTATTCAAATACACGAAAACAACAGTAATGTGTAATGTTGTTCAGCAAATTTGATGTCGATATATGTCATGATTTAGCATTATGAACATCCAAGTTAAGTTGTTTTTTGCTGTACACCCATAGTCGTAATCAGTCATTTCATCTGATATTGTTTGACATGTGAGAATTTGAAAATGTCGTCGGCTGTTACCCACTTGGTTATGATATAATATTCTCATATTGTAATAAGGATTATCTCTTAAGAGGACTATGAAGGACAATTGCTACAATGCTTTTGAAATGATTTGCTCACAAAGTACCCATTGTCATAGAAACAGTATCATTTGGGATTGTACAGATAATGTCTAACAATTTTGAAGTGCTGTTACTGCTTCCGTTGGAAAATTTTACCACCTTTTGGTTGTGGTTTAAATGTGGTGTATAGTTTTGACTCCAAACATTCCAGCTTGACAACTCCGATTAATTTGGGTATTATTGTATTTGGAGTATCAAACACACTTTTCTTCTTTCTGTTCATTATTGCAGTCATCAAACATGAACAGTGCACGTAAATAGACCTGCATATCAGGTTAAATATCAAATAGACGTCATCGGTACTTCTTGGTGGAAAAATTAATAATGGAAAAATGACACATCTTTATGATCATTCAACCGATAATTTCACAAATCATCAAAACTTGAGAAAATATTCAATGTTTGTGGACCATGCTTCACTTATACAAAGTATGATAAAGATCCATAGATTGAAATTTCATTTTTATTACTCAATATGCATTTATTGTAAAGAAAAGTATCCTTGGTCAGTGATTATTTCATGTCATATCCACAGTTGATGATTTGTGTTGACAAAATATAGCAAAGTGAACAAGTAATTTTCCAGCATAATTTCATGATAACCTGTATTTCAATAAATTCTTGAACTCTGTGAGTACAAGATGAGTGGAGTACTTTTTGCAGTCATTTAACCACACAATTCATTTGTAAACCTATCATCAATTCTTATAAAATTGGTTCAGGTTTCTTCAGTGTGGTACTAAATGAAGAGCACAGGCCTATTTAAAAATGACCCTAGACTACAGTGTTGGGTCAAAGGTCAACCTAGGGCAAGCCAAAGTCAAATCAATTAGGGAAACTAGCCAAGAATGTACTTTGACTGGCTTTAGAATAGAATGCAATCTCTGTTCAGTTAATCAATGAAATTTTTGATTTTATACAAAACTAAGAGAGTGAAAACTTTACTCCAAGAGCTTCAAAATGAGCGCCCAGAAGCAGTAGATAAGAAACAAACTGTAAAAAGTTAAGAGTCTAAATATCTGTCCCGGAGGCACATTCTTCCTAAGATGCTGTTTATAATATCAGGAATTGCTCAAAACTTTTGTGTCCAAGTGTACTACAGTATTGTATCAAGTTTTCTTACACATAGTTGGCAGAGCTTAGAGTACAATATTACACTGAAAATGTATCAAATTATGTAGCAAGGCTCAAAACTTGACTGTGTACTTTCGTAAAGACTTCATTGAAAGTGGAGGTAGTATCTGATTGACACTTTTGGCCTTATAACTTGTAATTCCTGGAGTTTAAAGTGGAGATATGTGCCTTGTCATTTTCAACCATAATTTGTAACTTTTAGAGTTGGTTTTCAGAGCATAGTTGGAATAAGATATTGCATAGATCACAGTTGGAGTGAGATATTGCATAGATATTGCATAGATATTGCATAGATCACAGTTGGAGTGAGATATTGCATAGATATTGCATAGATATTACATAGATATTGCATAGATCACAGTTGGAGTGAGATATTGCATAGATATTGCATAGATATTGCATAGATATTGCATAGATCACAGTTGGAGTGAGATATTGCATAGATATTGCATAGATATTGTATAGATCACAGTTGGAGTGAGATATTGCATAGATATTGCATAGATATTGCATAGATCACAGTTGGAGTGAGATATTGCATAGATATTGCATAGATATTGCATATTGCATAGATATTGCATAGATATTGCATAGATATTGCATAGTATTGCATAGATATTGCAAAGTATTGCATAGATCACAGCAATGGTTGCCGAGATTCTAAGCAAGCTGAGTCATCAGATTCAGAAGTTTGCATTGACGCAAATAAAATGACAACAGATGAATCACAAGATTGCAGATCTAAGCAGTCGCTGGATATTCACATTCCAACACCGACTGAATCTTCTCAGAGTTAAATGATAGTCAGACATCTGTGTCTTAATTATGGGCATTGATAAAAGTTGATAAAAGTGTTTATGCAGACTTTGAAACTACACTGTCGAGCATTTGAAAATAGCAAACCAGTACACAACAGAAAGAAAATATAAAGTGTATAGTCAAGAAGTAATTTAAAATTCTGTCTTTAAAAATTATTACATCAATTCTATTTTCTGTTTTACGTTATGAATATATCTGACTCTATTTAAGTTAAGCTCTTCATGTGACAAGATAATTATTATGTCAATTCTATTTTCTGCCCTATGACACACAAACATCTGCGCAATATTTCGGTTTTTCATTTGAATAATATTTCCAAGAACCAAAATTACAGTTGCAGAGATGAATGTAGGTATATTGCGCCATTGACCGGCATAGAAAGATATCATGTAATTGAGACGAGGAAGGGCGGTCTTCTTGAAGAGTCAGACACACTTCTGTCGGGTCATTTTCTCTTAGCAACCAGAAAGGGCTTGAACTTTTGCTCTTCTAAGTTTACTGTGATGTTGATATCAAATGTAAAACCACTCTGTAATGATGTCAATCCTGGTCTTAGATTTCACAGCTTTGCTAATTTTATGATACAAGCTGAATTGACAACATATTTTTGACCCAACTCATGCAGAATATTGAGTTTCTTTGTTTGGCAAATATATTATTCTACAGAACTACTTTAATTTTTCTGTTTTAGTTTTCACCCAGTCTATGTATAACATATGGGGCATTAATCTTCTAAAATCTGTAGTTGCTGAGTCACTTTTCAAAAGATATTTTATGAACTGATATAGAATTGAAAATCTCTCAGTTAAAAAAGAACATAAACATGTATTATCCTGTCAAAATTTATCTAAGTTTTAATACGATCAGTAAATTGTGAAAGAGTCCATCAGAGTCCGTCTTTTTGCCTTCATCCATACATCAGAGTTCAAGTTCTAGACTAATCCTTGTTTGCTACAATCATAATTTTGGAGAACCAATCAAAAGAGTTTCTTTCAGAGAAATTTTCAATTCTGTTATTAAGACAAGCAATCTGATTGGTCAATTTGATTTGTGACCTCACCAAGTGTGACTTACACAGTTAAACAATTTAAAAGAAATCCAATGTTGGTTGTGTTACTAGTGTCTGTTACCATGGTGTCAGAGATTATATTTGATAGGTTTGTGTGGATATCCTAAAGCAGGAATTTTCAAAAGTCGTTGGGTCAATCTACAGTCAACATTGATAAGCCACTATGCACTGTCTCCTTGTTTTAGGTTTTCAGTTTTTGATTTTCATCATTCTGATTCTAGTCTGGTGTGTAGCCCTTAAACACCTTACAGTTTTGATTTCCAAAGGAGGGCTTCAAAGTCAAAACTATGGCATTGATGTCAAACTCAGAGCTGCATGCATACTGGACAGTTCAGACACCAAAACACTGCATGAATACAGACTGTACTTGAGAATAATGGCCAAGCCCAAGATGACCCCGTGACCTTCACGTCTTCTGTGACATAGATACCATGTGGAAGAAAGAGATCAGATCTCACTTCTGTGCAAAGTATATGTTACAAATGTCAGAGTCTGCCATGGAGTTTCACCAGCAGACATTGAGACACTTACTCCAGATAAAGTTATCAATCCTTGGTTCTTGCATCAAAAGTTTTGACATTGACCATGTAAAATGTATCAAGTTCATTTTACTCCTGAGAAAGTTTTGTTCAATTAATTTATTTGTTAAAGAGATTAAAGTTAGAAGGTGTGCCCCTTTAACAACCTAGCAATACAAACAATGTTATTAAAGCAAAAACACAAAACAAAAACAAAACTTACTAACAGTTCAGTAACATTTTATTGGGAAAAAGTCTGCCAAACTCATGAAATCAAATTCCTTAAACTGTATCATAGCTGTTAGTACATGCCTGGCTGTGCATGCAGTTATGTTTCTTGATTAATACTGAATTGCATACACTGGTCCAAGATGGTTGATTGTTGCAATAAATACATATAATACAAAGATTGACTCAGTCCATGGATGTCTGATATTTAAAAAACAAAAAATGACAAGATTACCAGTAAATGAAATCAGCTCATTTAATAAAATAGGTGTAACTTTTGATGATTTTTTTCACTATATTTCTTTTGTTTTTCAATTTCAATTTCAAGTTCGTGTTTTATAATCCAAAACATTGTGCTAAAGAAAAACAACTAGTTTGTCATTACGGTGTCCATGTGTGTGTTAAATTCACTGTTATTGTTTACATTCCAATTCTAGTCATGTATTGAGTTGTTTGTAAAATTGTTAGGAAATATTGTTATTTCAAATGGAAAGCATCCCTAATATTTTGTGTCTGTTATCCTGACTTGCATTACACAACATTGCAGTAACCCCCACCAGTAAAACAGTGCTGATCTATAAAACAATATATTACGTCTACATCGGCTTGAATTCCCAATTCTGCGTGACCAAGACACTGTTTGTACTGTATAGTTCTTCTCTTGTCCTTTTACAATGTAAATATAATTCTAGTGTTAAATGGCAATTGAAGTCCTGACGTCTTTGAGACATTGCCCTTGCTAGATGTTCAGACATGGAAACCTAAGCCGCAGGAATGTGAAATGTATCTTAATTCTTTCAATGATCTTACACATTGATACTGTCTACATGTTTAGCAAATAGTCTGTAATGTCAACCACTGAATACAAATTCCATGTGTTTCTTCAGGATTAAAGACTAATGTCTTATAGATAGCAAATGATCATTGCTTGGCTGGTGTTGAATGATTGGTAGAGTTGCTTCATAACCTTACTGAATCTAATCTGAGGTCAAAGACTCAATGTCTGGACGTAATTATTTTCACGTTCTGAAACAGTTATGATTTTGTACATGGCATGAGGTTAGAATGATGGAAAAGGATACATTTTATCTGAAGTAATTTCTCCTCACTTGAAAACTTTTGAAAAAAAAGTCTGGCTATCGTCAGAGTGTCAGTCAAATTCAAGTCAATACTTACGGTAGGTATTTTATTTGCAGAAGCCTGGTGTATTGTCCAACTGTGTACAGTGGAGTGATTGCTCATCTGTTAGTGTCATCAAAGTGTTGATTTGATTCTTTGAAGCTTTGTTTAATGTTATTGGCATCATCAGGATGCCACGGACACAGAATGAATTTCAGTAGATTGTATTGTATTTGCAAGACGATGACCTCTCTTAAGATGATTTATGTTGAAAGTAGAGTAGCAACTGTATGATTTCACCAACAAATCTGTAAGATGTACATCTTTAATATTTCTGCAATGTGATCCCATCATAAACACCTGCTGTACTGGCGGTCAGTTTCTTCAAAGCTTGGCTTTAATCCTTGTACATGACTTATAGGATAGATACTTTGGTTTAGCCGTATCATATGTCATATATCAAGGATGCATAGGGCGTTGACATAGAGAATAATAGAGGAAGGGTTCAGTTTTTACTGGGAGACCATTGATTACTGTGTCACTTTTCAAAAATTAGTATAGTTAATAATTATTCATTAATTCAGAAGTCATCCAAAAGAGAGATAGACAAAATTTGTGGAGAAGAGAAATAAGAATCAACCAAACTGATACTGAGTGATGCTACATTTCTATGAGACTATTCTGGTTATTCTCGTGGTATCAAGATTTTTAAACTAAACTCTCTCACAATCCCTTAATATATGGGTCTGACAGCACTGAGCACTGGAAATACTAAAACTATATACACTCACACATTGGTAAATTTGTTGTCATGCTTTTACTGTATGTCTTCCCATCTCAGAGTCACTCTATACATGCAGTTCCAAAAACACCACTGAAAGTCATCGGCAAACCCACAAACTTGTCTGAATGTATACCATCTGTTGGGATTTATGCACCTTTTTTAACACGAGTACAGATTGGCCAAAAAATGAAACTTAAAAATCAGACCAATCACAGGGTATCTTGAGAGAAATCTTGGTAGACATCCCAATAGGACAAAACCAAACTCTGAAAATTGAAGGATGGTACGGAGATCTATGACATTTACACATGAGCAGAATTTCAATTTGTAGAGTAACATGTTCACATTGTGAGATTTAGAATGCCTTAGACCAGATAAACCAACAATTCTCTATATTTATTCAGTGAGTAAACATTCAAATGACATTTCATTCAAACACTCCATCTGTTCAAAACCCACCCGAAATTTCAAATGGAATAGCCCATCTCTGCAGAAAGACAATGTGACTCTTCCAAGAATTTGAATATACAGAGTTTGGATAATTTACATTCCAGTCATATCTGACCTATGACCTCTGACTGTGAGTGATGTAAAGTCATGCATATTCTGCAGTTTCTCTTGTTTCTTAAAGATTTGATCAGAAATATATCTCCCATCTCCCAAATGTGTCATGGGTATACATCAATTTTATGTTTTTCTAATGTATCATATATACTCTCAATATTGATACAGTTTCTGGTATTAAATATTTCACTCTGTCTTTGCCTTTAAATAAATGATATGTTGGGTTTCAATTGCTGTAGGGTCAATCTTTTAAATTCATCATTTAATCCCGTTTGAATCAAAGTGTATAGATAAAAAACAGTGCTGTCCAAAGTTCTGTCTGTCAGTCTGTCTGGCTGTCTCATCAACCACATAAAAATTTAGGATCTATGTATTTAGAATCATTTTTGTTGCACCCAATTATAGTGCAGTTTTAACAGACAGACAGATTCTTTGTCGATAACAACTATTTCTAGCATCTATGAATATTAATTGTTTCTTTACCTAAGCCCAAAATGCAGACCCCTGGGGATTTGATTCTATCAGTAATAACTTCTATCATTGTTTCCTTTCAGTTGTTCAGGAAACTAAGTACGAACATATACATGGCTGTGAAAATGTATACCAATCTTGAGTTAATGTCAGCCAAGACCCATGCATGGACTTAACAAAATAAAACTTTGGATGATTTTCTCCCACCTTTTTTGTCCTTTATGTCAATTGCAAGTTCTTGTTCTATTCCCCAAAGAATATTGAAAACACTATTTAGCGTGCCAATCCAGCTTCTATGCACTGTCACTGTATATAATATTATATTTAAATCCTAGTGTGTACCAGAATTCATTTGTCAACAATAATTATGCAGCTTAAACATGTACAGGCTGAGTTGAAAAAGTCAACACTGTGTCTCAACAGGTTTTGGTGAGTAGATCAGGATCTGCAGTAGACATTAATTACAAAAATAGTGCAAAATCATCAAAAGTTACATCTACACTGGCCCTAGCTGTAAATTGATAGAGAACAAAAAACTATTTACTTTGTAATGTGCAAATATTATTGGTCTGCAAAACATCTTTACCAGTGTTATCATGATTTTCATTTTATCAAGAAATCTGTAATGAATAAAATAGATACTAGAATGAGAATAAATAATGACTGTGCCATTTGTAACATATTTTATTGTGTGCTGTGTTATAGCTAGCACAGTGTGATATTCCATTGTAGATGTTTGAATATTGTGAAAACTGTAGTCTGCAGACAATCTTTTGATAGTTTGTGATTGGTTGATTTAGCGAACGTTCCCTAACTTTGATTGGTTGATTCAGCATCCCCTTATTGTGAGTGGTTGATTCAACGTTCCCTTATCAACTTAAATCCTGTTTCATAGTTCGTTTTTAAACAAACTTCAAGTGGGTAAATCACCACAGAGAACTTGAAATCTTTGCATTAAAAGTTTTCACTATCAATTTAACGGAAGACATATCCCAAATTTTCTGGCATTGTCGCTCAGCCTTGTGTTCAGAAATTCTAGTTTATGCCTTTACGGTATCAATCTATAGCTGTTCGATGCTTCTGTAATTCTGATTGTTAATAAGCAAAACTAATGTTAGAAAGAAATTTCATTCCAAGACAAGAACCTTTATGTGCATTTTTGGACACATTTTGGTGATAATCAGCACTCACCATATCTGACCTTTGACCTCTATGACCTGCCCAAGAGTATTTCTACGGGTCACTCAATGTGGAGACTTCATCAGAAAAGATAAAATGGAAAAACTGTGGAAAAGTACCATGGTATGTTTAGATCACCACAGGTCATTTTCAAGATTTGGACTGCAAATTTTATTTAGAAATTATGATTCTCTCAAATCTGAAACCGCTGTAATACATATTACATGCAAGACCTACTTTTCAACTCACCCTGTAACACAGTTGCTATGGTTACCATTATCATATTGACAATCGTTTCATACTCCATGAATTCTGCCTGGGAAATAGTGTTCGTGTTCAGAAGATGTCTTCTGCTGATAAAATGGATGATCAGCTTTTTCCAAGTGATATTTGGAAACAAAAGAAACTATGTGTTAAAGTTTATTTACAGAAAGTTTTTAAAAGGCTGCACATGACAGAGTTTTAGTTCTTTCTGCAGCTAGCTTCAACAATGTATCAGTCAGCTGCTTACATTTAAGAGAGAACAGAGTGACATTGTTCATGCGGTTGAGTTCATTAAATTATTAAGCGAAGATGTCCAGCTTACAGAGAAGATCCCATGATTTGTGCCTCACAAAGGGATGACCTGACCCTGGAATATCCATACCATATATGTCCTTCCTGGTGTCCCTGATTATGAGATCTGGAAACCCCTAGTGGGCACACTGTGCGTAACACAACTAATTACAAACAGCCCGTCCCATCGAAATGACTGATCAACTGTGTCTGGACTGTCTTAACAACATGTCATGTGTTGTAAAAGACAGATTCTATTCAAACACAGTGTGTTATCATTTCACTTACCTCGTTAACTGCACCAAGAGTAGACGGAGTCTATTTCTGGTGATCAAAATAAGAGGATTTCAAATATTTTCAATATTTGCAAATCCTCCTAAGATTATCTCAGCAGCACAATTGCAGCAGGGGTCCTAGTAGTTGCTCTTACATGATATGTATATGTTAGTGTGTCTAGACTTAACTATAGCTTAACCTTATGTAGGCCTCAGTATTGTCTTACTATGTTTGCCCCCCATGTGTACAATGAATGGAACAATCCTTTTGTTGTAGACAATGGGATTATTTCATCATTCTGTAAATACTAGGATGATTATTGCTGTATGTGGAAGCCATCCAAGATTACTCACAACTTTTATTTTTTTTCTCCATCTTGACAGCGCAATGCGGATTTTATTGGCGCATCTTCCAAGGCCATGGATTGTGGATGAAAAGAAAGATGACGGATACACAGCCCTTCACTTAGCTGCTCTCAACAATCATGTTGAAGTTGCAGAACTATTAGTGCACCAGGTAAGATTTACATTACATGGAAGTCACATGATTATAGTCTCTAGTCACATGATCATGAGATTGTCTTTCTTCTAGGTGCTGCATTATAGCAGGTATATAAGTTACAATTTCTGTCACATGATAGTCAGGTGATATGAGTTGCAGTCACATGATTATGATAGAGACTTGTTTGCAGCTGATGGCTATTTATGTTATTTTTGACATGTTCACTATCTCAGAAAAATTATTAATGCTTTAAAGTAGAGACATTATGTCGCACATAGTGCAAGGTTTTGAGCATCATAATATAAATGTATAAAAGTGTAAAATGTCAGTGAGAGGAAAAGAAATACATTCTTATCAGGAACAAAACAATTCTCAGAATAATTTGAGAAGATTGTGATTTTTGCCCCACATTACTATCCTGATGATATGTATTGAACTTTGAGATCTGCATGGAGAGTTATTCAAATTCTAGCAGACACAAAAATCGCAAAAATCTAGATAGAAGCTCTAAAATCTAAGGCCAAAAATGTTCAATATGTTTCTGGTTGTCACATGCATTACTTCAAGACATGCATGTTATATACTTGGTTTTTCAATCTATGGTGTGTCCAGTGAAATCATCAACATGGAGAACAGTATTGCCAAACAAACGGCAGTCGCACAATTGAAATGAATGGATGCTGTTTGTGGAGCTGCATTTCCTCCACACCCAACATTTGTACAGCAAGGGAACATAATTGGCAGACTGTGATAAAACTTCATAGTGACGTGGTTAGGGGAAAAAAGAAAAAAATGACATAACCACATCTCTTTTGCAAAATGGCAAGAATCCGGAACAATCCCTTTTTGGGGAAGGGGGAGACACATGAGGATATTAGCCACAACCAATGGCACCAGTGTAGCCATTTTGATGTCTGTGTGTCTGTCTTTGGTTTACTGATGTTCCATTTACATGTTGAAAACTGAACATCTGTGTTCATCACACCATTTCCAGTGAAGTGTTTTGGTCCAAGATTGCTGATACGATGGAGATTTTGGAATATTCTTCCATAGTTACAAAGATATTGAGGATTTGATACTCATAACTTTTACACTGATGGGAAAGACCAGTTTGTGTGATTTTGGTTGTTATGGTTCACGTATGATGTATGAATAAAACAGAAGTAAATAATTGTGTGATATTGATTGTCTATGGTCTATACATTAAGATTGTAACTTCACTACGACGTACATCATTGTGTTGTGTTGATTTTTGTCAAAATGACTCAAATTTAAAAGCATGGTGGTCAGAAAGAAGCGATGACATTATAATACCATGCAAGTACCTGAACGGATTAGTTCATTTTGCTGCATATGTGCAGATTTTAGTTTTATTAGTTTGTAGATGTTTGCAAATATTTTGGACAATCAAGATTCTTTATTTGTACTTGTATCATCATTTGATGAACAGTTTGGGTTGTAAATGCTTAGTGAATATTTCAGTCGTCGATCCTCATCAGAATTGTACAAAGTACATGCAATGACAATTTCAGAGTGAAGGCCTTTTTGCCTCCAGCAAGGAATAGTTCACTTCTGTGATGGGGTGTTTGATTTCATGTTTGTAAAACAATATCTACATTGTGTAACATTATGCATGTCAGTCCACATTCGCTTGGCCTAACAATAGCTATTTCCTGACCCTTGTCACACATCACTTCAAATATTATACAATGACTCTCACAACATTGCTGGCACAACTTAAGTCAATTATACAATGGAGATGTTATCTGACCATCCACTGCAAAGATTCAGTACAATTGAATAGATGTTTTTCACTGGAATCATCCTATTCTGTCAGGTATATTTTTTTACTGAAAAATAGTCTGAATCTATAGGACAGTAGAGATTAGGTGTCCTGGATTTGATTTTGTTGAACTTACATCTGAATTTTCATTAATTCAAGTGTCCCATATTTGCTGTTTGTTTCTTTGCCACGCAACAAATTCTTCCTACTTCTTACATAATGGACATCAGAAACATAGGCTGATCTTCATTGTCTGACATTTAAGTCTCATTAAACATTCCAAAAGACCCACAAAACAATTAAATTGCATCAGGAATTATAGTGAAATTTACTTTTTTAAGCATTTTAATCATTTTGTATGTTTATTGTCTCAATTTCAGTGTCACTGACTCTAGTTCTGCAACAGAACTGTGAAATAACAAATTAAAACTGTTATAGTCTGTGTCATTCTCATAAGGCCAGATACTGGTATTTATCCATTTCTAAAGTTGATATGTGCCCAATAAGTCAAAAGTTCTTTCACACTTTGAACGATAGCTATTTCCTTGACAAGACCACGTAATTCACCACAGTTTATCTGCAATCCAGGTAAACTTACATATTTTTGAAAAGTTGATAGTTATGGGGATGATCAAAAACATGTCTTCATATCTGTCCTTTTTCCATTTCAATTTGTTTACAAGACATAAATTCTTGATTAGTATTGATACCCTCATGATATTCAGTCAGGTTATGCAAATTGTCTAAGAATGAAATGAATAGTGTACATTATAGCCCAAACAAGGAGTTAATTGCCCTTCAGCTGGTGACCATTTGCCCTCCTGACATTGGGTATATGGTCTCCCACTTAGAGGATACAGAGTCCCTTGTTTTGGTTATTATGTTTTTATTACATCGCACTCCAAATTTTGGGTTTACAAGCATATGACAATCATATGTTTTATTTCCATGATAGATGAAAATCTGTTAAAAAATAGATTAAAAAATAGAATGATTTTCATCATCGAATATATTTAAATCACTGGTTTATCAATTTGTTTATGCTTTAACTTATAAAAACCAGATTTCCTACATAAAATAGAGTTTCACAGCACACACTGTATCAGCAGAGTATAGTGCTTATAAATGTTTGATGTCCCAGTCTGACCATATTGTAATTAGAAGTTGAGTTATTGTAAGACATTTAATGTTCATTTTTTCAAGTAGTATATTACTGAAAAAGTTTCTGATAACTAGCTGTTCTTCTAACACAACCTATTAGGCTGATAAAGGGTGCCCTCATGAGTTAAGGTGATTGTGTGCATGTGAGCTGGAGACTTTAGTAATGTAGAGCGCCCTCATAAGACTGTCTGAACAGCCCCACCCACATTAGTCTGAGAAACCATTTCATAGAGACGCAAACGGTCTCTCACCGACGTATTCACAAGTAATATCTCATAAAGTCTAGGTTTTCCTTTCTTAAATCAATAAAATTTTATTGTAATTGGCAGCCGACATAGAAACATTACACACAATGATATCACAGTTCAGTCATAAATAAAATAAATAGTGGGAATCTACACTTCCTGACCTTTGACAATAATACTCCAAGAAAGAGTTCAAATTTCATTATCTTCAACAAAAGAGATGTGAATATTCTGACAGGATCTCACATTATGATCTCAACTTGCTGATGTTGAGAAAGGAAAACTTTGTAAATATTTTAATTTGCTGTCATAAAGCTTAATGAGACTAGGAACCTACTGGTATGGGGCTGTCTCAGATTGTCCAAAAACTCAGAAAATAGAATTCCCTTGTCAAGAACAAAGTGAAAGTACAACTGTGCAGATCGAGAGTTGATGTCAGAGAGAACACAATATAACAGTTTGGATATAAAACATGAATAATACCTAACACATGACCATGCAATGATGTCAAGAGAGTTAATGATGAGTAGTCAATGACGTAATGGACGGATTTTTATGATAAACAAAATATTTACTGTAAAATAATGTCAAAAAGTTACATAATTTTGTTTTCTCTTTTAGCTTTTCCTTTCTTATCAAAAATATTTATGACTATGCAACTTGTATTTTGTTTGAGTGTATATAAAAATGTTTCACTGGATGAGAGTATGTGAGATTGGTGTTGAGTCTCTGCTGTAGTATCTGGCAGTATCCTCTGTAGTTCTCTTTCTTTTCTCACAGTCTAATGATATTTTGACAGAGAATGATGTGAGCTAATATTGGGCCCCGTGGTCTGTGTGTTTTTGAAACAGACCGTGTTACTAGAATGTCATGTCATGGATGAAAGCAAGATGACACTAGGAAATCATGAAATTGTTAATATTTTACAGTATAATTTGCCATGCAATCAAGGTGACAAAATTTACTTATATTAAGTAAGGGTTTTATATCGGTTACACTGAAAGCATTGGTACTGAGAAAATTGGCCCTGTTGTACATTTGCAGTATATTCTTTCAAATATTTCTGTCAAAATTTAGTGCAAAATTGAAGCTTAGCTCAAAACCCCAGTCCCCATCTACAAACAAATTTTGTTTTCTAAAATTCTGTGACAAACTGAGATGATCCTTGGACACTCTTGATAAAAATAATTTCATATTGCATCTACTACCATAGAAACAGACCTAGAGTTAGGAATTGAATCAAATCAAATGTGAAATCCATTTGTCAAACAAATGAGACTTGTGTTACTTTGGTGGTCATCGAGACGTAAGTAATATCGAGATTGTTGTTGTAAGAATAATTGTATCTATATTACGTGAGGAACCAGTGCTTTGTCCATAGGCTGTTGTTGGGTCTGACAAGGTAATCACATGCATAGGCTTATCTATTGATATGTACCTACAAACATTCTTAGAACACACTCTGTACTCTTTTGTCAACATAAATATTGCCAACCAGATGTCTGAAGAACTAAACCTGACAAATATACTACAAAATCATCCATAGAAGCAGTCGTACCTCAATATGTCAGTGTTGAGTGATTTATTGAATTGCTCTACCACTCATCCTGAAGTATTATTTATGCAAGAAAGTTATTTGTTATTAAACATTCGTACAATTGTACACATGATAGGTTGTAGAAGTTTGTACTCTACTTACAGTTTTTGACACGAGGTTGTGTGTGCAGTATTTCATATAGGATGCTACAGTTGAGGGGTCTATTTCCCCACTTAAAGTAGTTTTTGAGGGGAATATAAAAATGTTGTGGGGATTGAATTCAAACAAATAATGTCATGTTTTACAGGTAAATTTTAATGTTGCCGTGATGTTACTTCAATTTTTTAATTGTCCTATGTATATTGTATCCTCACATTTTTTTAACAGGGCCATGCAAACATGGATCTACAAAATGTCAACCAACAGACTCCATTACATTTAGCAGTTGAAAGACAACACACACAAATTGTCAGGGTAAGGAAAGGCATAATGTCTTTTAGATGATTAAACTCAGATTTTAATAAAGGAATAGATAATCAAATTGCAAGAAAGACCCTTGTTGTTGTTGAAGTGATCTTCTCAAAGTCCCACTTGCTGACATACTGTTTGGTCTGTCAGATTGGATAGTGGGCCTGCACTCCATTTGGACTCTAGGTGGCGCTGTATCTCATCTTCATGTCAGGCACGAAATAGCAACAAAGCCAGTGATCTTTTGATCTTGGTTGAAAGTCTGTTTTCTTCTTAGTATTGTCACAGCTGTTTGAGGAAGTGTTTTGAAGATCTCATTTCATTTTTTGACAAAAGTCTTCATTTATTTGATATATTGGTTGACAGTTGTTGGTCAGGGAAACTTGTAAGTTGGACATCCCGGACAAAGATGGGGATACTCCGCTGCATGAAGCTTTGCGACATCATACCTTGTCACAACTCAGACAGCTGCAAGATATGCAAGATGTGGGCAAGGTAAGTTACAGTATGTGAAAACAAAGAAACAAAATGTGTTGCAATAAGTTACTTGCATATAGAAAACATATGTAGTCCAAAGTTTCTGAAGTTTTTGAAATTTTTACCACTCAAATGTCCACAATTTGGAACAATAAAAGCACCTTAAAAACGGGTAAAAACACTGTAAAAATAGGTAAAAATGCTGCACCAGTGCAAATTAAAAGAGAAAACCTGCCTGATTTTCACTTAAAACTGAAAAGATGGGGATATAAGCAAGATGTAAAAGTGTTTTGAATTCTGCTTTTATCCCATTTTTCCAATGTTTATGATGAAAATCAGGTAGGTGTTCTCCAAAGTTTGGAATACTTGTAAAGAGGTGTTTTGAAAATGAAGAAAATTGTTCAGATTATTTGCATTTCAAAATCCCAAGGATACCACCTTAATTTTTTACTGGATCAAAATAAAAATGTATCTTATTTGATTTTTATCACCTGCAAATTGTAATTGCTTTTAATCCAACAAGAGCATATGACTGAAAGATTTGCTAGACTTTATGAAATCATTGATACTGACAGGGATGAAATTGCAATCGGATTTTTAAATGAACAAGCATGAAACTTTTAAAATATTTTTAATATTGACAGTTGTTGATGGGTCTTGGTACACAAGGAGCAGACAAGAAGAGCAGTGCTTCCATTGCATGTTTTCTGGCAGCTCACGGCGCAGATCTCAACGTTAAAAACAAAAAAGGACAGTCACCTTTGGATCTCTGTCCAGATCCAAATCTTTGTAAAGCCTTGGCAAAATGTCACAAGGAAAAACGAAGGTAAGTGAAGTACATCCTAGTGGTGAAAGATCTGAGTGTAGAGGACACACAGACAAATGCAGGACTGTTTACTACATGACTCGTTTCCTCCCAATTCTAGTCAGAAATATAATTTTCAAATTTCCCTGAAGTACAAGAGAATGACTTCTGTGTTATCTCAAACTAAGATGGTGCCACCAATGGATTTTAAAATAAGTTATTTTAGAATTTTTGTGATATATTTAATGTGTTCCAATTAATTGTTAAATCCTGCACAGAACAAACTAAATTGTAAGATTCTGATAAAGATTACGTTGCATCACAATTAACAGGAAATATTTTGATGGTTTACATCTCATGACAAATCATTTGAAATTTACCTAGTTATTTATTTTCACTTCACAAAGTCATATTAGATATGATTTTACCTTATCTAAAACTGGCAAATCTGTAAATTTAGGCACAGTAACAATATTTCTAATTTTCTCAAAATGTCTTTCTCTTCACATCATGTGATCCCAGTGAACCAATGGTGGCGCCAAACACAGCAAACATCCACAACCAACACGACCAGTCAGCCTATGAGGAATGCATGGTGTGTTCTGACATGAAGAGAGATACTTTATTTGGACCATGTGGTCATGTAGCCACATGCTCACTGTGTTCCCCAAGAGTCAAGAAATGTTTGCTTTGTAAGGAACCAGTTCAGTCAAGAACTAAGGTAAGTGTCATGAGTGTCATGAGATCATCACATGATAGTCACATGACTAAGTCACAATGCCATGTTTATAGTTGCAGCCTATATCATAGGAATAAAATATTATTTCAGTACAGTTTCAAGTGATTAAATTACAAATAAAAATATAGTACTGATAAAATCTATTACTGCTAACAACTTTTGAACTAAATATTTAAAAATATATTTTTGTGGTACATCATGATGAATGTCATGAAGACTTCTGGTGATAACTTTCAACAACCAGATCTCCATTTCACAAAGCTCCAATTTAAAAGCATTTACAAAAATTATAAGTGATGCAACTACACAGAGGAACCAGTAAAGATTTTCATAGTGGTGTTTATATATAGCAGTTCAAGCAGTGGGACTTGCATTTTTGTATCCATTCAAAAGCAACTCAGGGATATTTTGTAATTTTTGATTTCCATATTAACTTTCTGTTTTCTAAATAGATTGAAGAGTGTGTTGTTTGCTCTGACAAGAAAGCGTCAACGTTATTCCACCTGTTCCAACCGTGTGGTCATATGTGTGCATGTTCTAGTAAGTATTAGCTTTCAGCACACCTGAAGAACCATTGCCCCAATCTATAAGTTTACAGACATTACATAAGTAATTATATAAGTTTACAGATATTTTATATACAGACATTTTGCAACAAAAATAGGAAAAGCAGACAATGCCTGTCTGAACAGATAGTGTGGTCAAAATTTTGACAAACCAATTGCTTAGAGCGGGCAAATTTTCTTTTCAACTAAAATGTAGTACTGGTAGTTTGTGCATTCCTGAAAACAAAAGTATTTATTGGCAGAACGATAGAGGACTCCAGATAATGCTACCCATCAAAATAGTTCATAGGAAAAAAAAATAGATTTCATTATTATTATTTGTATACATGTTCCTTTTGAGGAAACTTGTGAAGGTTTTGATTATTCATGTTCACTGTTTTGCCATCACTAGTTCTTTCATTAAGAAGAAATTCATTGTTTCATCATTCTTGTTGATTTCAGGCTGTTCTATCTTGATGAAGAAATGTGTTCAATGCAGAGCGCACATTGACAAAATTGTACCGTTTATTGTTTGCTGTGGTGGCAAAGGTAGGAGCCAGTCATTAAATGTGTAAACTTTAATGTTTTAGAGTAGAGTGTTCATTTGCTTGTGAATGTGCCATACAATGTCATGGAAAGTTTTGTCCAGAACCTCTTCATAGTTTTGGTATGGCACCCATAAATGTACATCTAGCATCATGCACTGACTTTCTGTTAAGCCATAAATTTGACCATAATTTGACTGCTAAAGGACAACATTCTAGACAAAAATATATCACTTGCATCCCCTTGCAGTCACTCACTAAACATGTCTATCCAGTAAATTGCTATGAATGCCATTGGAGTTACTCCATTCTTATATACCATTTCCAATTATCATACACAGTTCAGTCTCCTGGATACTGATCATATGCACACTATGTAGCTCTGCCTAAATGAGTCACGTTGGGATATGAGTTACAAAATTTTTCTAGACTTGAATCCTTTCACAGTCACATGAACAGTTTTATGGTTTTGACAGAAAATCAGAGCACAATGCTACATGTAGGTTTTAGGATATCATTCCAAAACTATGGAGATGTTCTAGACATTGGAAAGTCAGTCTTTCATAGATGTATAACTGCTTGTGTTTAGGATTTACAAATATCTCTGTGTACGTGTTATTGTTCATGAATGTCGTTCTTCATCAGTGGATGTATCCATGACACATGCATGTGACAGTGTATCTGTTTATTATGTGGGTAGGTGTTTGTCTGGCAGTTTGTATGAATATGTCAAAGTGACCTTTACCATCAGAGTGACCTTTGACATCAGAGTGACCTTTAACATCAGAGACACTATGAATATGTGGACAAGTCTGGATATAGCCAACAGGGAGCAAAAATGCTCACCTCCCAGTCAGCCTGCATGCACAAAATCAATTCATGAATATGTGTCACTTTGCAAAGTGGGTCACAACTGATTTTCAAATGATGAATATATTTATGATTTGAGCATTTGTATCTTAGGTTTCTCCCAGGTTGCAAACTTTTTTGAAGATATTATTTCGTAAGATGCCTTCTCTTCAAACCAAATAAGTTTAATCCTCTCCTGTTGCTTCATAACCTTTAGATTCCATAATTGTCATGACTTTATTTCTTCTTGTGTTCCACTTCTCAGCTCCCAGTGTTAATATCCAACAAGTTGGACCATCTAATGTAAATATGACTCAACAACAACATCCGAAGGATACTCAAACGCAGAACGCCAACCAGAATCGACCCAACAACGCCAATGATGTACAAAAATTACAACAACAACTTCAAGACATCAAAGATCAGGTGAGCTTCCTAATTGTGTTTTTAAAAGATGTTTTTGGACTGTCAAAATGTCGATATTTTCTAGCAAAAGTGGCCATATTAAAATATATCATTGTCCTGAATATTTTCAGTCATATTTTATAAAGGAATGAGCTTAATTAAACAAAATGGAATCCCTGTCCTTTGGGAGGACATTTCATTTCGTAAAATCTTGACAGACAGTAAAATGATTCTATTGATTTGCTTTGAAAAGTTACATTGAACTAAATATGTGTTATATTAACTATACAATGAAAATAGCTCAATAATTTTATCAAATATGACCTCAACTCTTCCATAAAATTCAAAATGTGCATGAATCCTTAAATATGTTTTTGATGCAGACATAAATATAGTTCCATCTTGATTTCATGTACAGTATAATTAAATGATGGTAACTTTTTTGACAAAAAAATAAAACTGACCCAAATTTTACATTTCTCTAAAATTTTTGTATGCTGCCTCACTTTCATGCAACCTTTTGTTGTTTTCAGACCATGTGTCCTGTTTGCTTGGATCGACTGAAGAATATGATATTCCTATGCGGACATGGTACATGCCAGATGTGTGGAGACAGAATGACAGAGTGTCCCATCTGTCGGAAAGCCGTTGAAAAAAGAATCCTTCTCTATTAAACAACTCTACCTGTTATCACAGACTTGTACAAAAGTGTTAAAATACATACTATTTAAATTTCTCAGTGATTTTTTTTCTGTAACAGTCATAAATTTGAGAAACCAGGCAAAATGAAAAGTAGAGATTATGTACACAGCCTGAAATGTCATAAAATGTAGCTAACTTTTGGTAGACATGGCAACCTCTAATTCTTTAACAATTTCATGAAATTTTCAGAAATATTATATGGTGATAAATTTTATGTAAATTTGTACTAATCTATGTTAAAAATCTCAAGACTTGTTTGTATCCATACATTTTTTTGTATGAAGTCTGCACACTGACAGTATGTTTTTGTATGTGGACACTTTTGGGAAATGCTGAAAAATACCATCCATGATGGTTGGTGTCCTGGAAAGTGGAAGAATACATGCTAAAGTATTTCATTATTTTTTTAAAGTATTTTGAAATAGAACTAAAGGATGAAAATTCACGACTGAAGTACAGAACTGAACTTCGAAAATCATCTCCAGCTTCTTACTTCTTCATAATACATGTAGCATTTCTAACAAACTTCTGTTTCAAACCTGTCACTTATCCTTCTTGACCTGTATGACCACAACCCAATAAATGACCACAACCCAATAAACCCATTTTATCCCAGTTATCAGGGTACCTGCAAAGTAGACCTCACCTCTGAAACCCATAGTATCATATGTACAACTGACAACCTTCCCAAACCAACCCTCTTCAGCTCCATGACCAGTCATATCAACACTGGGACTCAGATTCCACTTCTTGGTCTGCCACAACCCCTCAATATCACTCATCCATTCACATCTACAGCCCCCTTCCCATCAACCAACGCGCTTCAACTCAGAGCCTTCCTCTTGGTCTACTTTAACCGTTGCTAACATTCAGCCCATCACCCCTATGGCCAATCCCAATCAATCAGCCCTCTTCAACCCAGATCCCACCGTTGGTCCACGCTAACATTTTACTATCACTTATCCCTACTACCAATTCTTCATAAATCAGCCCTCTTCAAACCAGATCCTACCTTTGGTCCAATGTAACATTTTACTATCACTTATCCCTATAACCCATTCTTCTTAAATCAGCCCTCTTCAACCCAGATCCCATCGTTCATCCACTGTAACATTTTACTATCACTTATCCCTATAACCCATTCTTCTTAAATCAGCCCTCTTCAACCCAGATCCTACGCTCAGCCAACCCTTTCACCCAGGTCACTATTAACTTGACCAATTATCTGTATAACAGTAGTGTCAGTCACTGAGGCTTTCTTTAGCCACCAAGCTGAAAAAATCAAGCATTGACTTTACTCAAATATATATATAATAAATATTCATGACAGATATGAAAGCATTTTCATCAATCTTTGCTGATTGTTGACATGGAAATCTAGACATGCCAGCTTCAACCAAACCATCTACTCTGTATCATCAAAGCCAAGAAATCTATCATTCTCAATGTCCAAAAGTAAATATTCCCTTGGCCAGTGACTGTGTGTATTCACAATGATAACTGCATATTTCTGAAGTTCATTTTGAAAACAAACATATACAGCTGTTTTGAGTTGCATATCAAGACATATGGTGTACATACTAAATCAGTCGGTTAAAAACCTTCCAGGTCATTTTATCTCTTGTATCGATGTTCAATATTATAACTGTTTTATACAATATTGTATGGGTCCAATCCTACCTGCAAAAACAATGGGTTGTGCCAAACAGTAGGGTTTGAAATTTTGATCGCTGAACGAAATTGACAAGACATGGCATTCAATTATCGTATGATCTTTGTTTTGGTTTTGTATGTCAATGCTAGACTCTGTGGTCTAGAAATTTATTGCACTATGTGAGTCAGGCATGATATCTGTCTTCAGACATTAGCAGTTCAAACTTCATGTCAATATACTTCACAGCTTAAAAGTTTAATGTGTAAGTGTGATGAATTGAATTTGTCACTTTTCTCAAACATCTTTTATGATTCAACTTTGACATTTAATTTCCTCTACCCTCGTAAATTAAATCTGTGCCCTCCTTAATGTTCCGTTAAATGTCAGTTTTGCAATTATTTTTTCCTTCATTTTCATTCTTTGTACCAACAACACCTGCTTGATCTACTCAATATTGATGCAGTCTGCATGTGTGTGATTGGCATTGATGTTCTTCATTTGACATTGTCTAGTCTTTATCTGAGTAGATTCAATCATTAACTGTATTGTAACAGTGTTGGCATGCACTGGCTATGACATCCCAAATACTAGGTATTTCAACACGATGCAGTTTGGTTGAAACATGCAACAAAATGGTACAACAAAATGGTAGAAAAAATTGAAATGTTGAAATTATTGGGACTGAATGTAAGATCACAACTTTTCAAACCAATCTTACACACATGCACACACAATATTATTAGCTTTAAAATAACCATAAGTGATAAACAGCTGATCTAATTGTCTAATTGCAAGTTGCTCAGTGCAATGTTGAAAGTGGATAAAAGATTTTCAATATCCAACTAGCTCAAAATATTATCAATAAAGAGGACATGATTAATAATGCTATTTTTGTCATCAATATTTTATACATATGCAAATGCAAGTATCATAACTAAGATGGTTTCATTAGTCTTCATAGCTTTGTAACTTTCAAACGATTAAAAAGACAGACGAGATTGAAGAATACTTGGCCTGGCCTGCCATATTACAACTAAACATTACGCTAAAGGGTCTGATTCTACTTCACTTGTCATAAAGGGCACCATAAGACTAATAGACCTTTTCCCGGTTATCCCACAATGCATTGCAGTGACTTTATCAAACATCGTATATAAGCTCAAAACAGCGAAAACATGCTGATTTGTGTTGTACAACGGATTGTTATAGAAGAATGACACAAATTTGCAATGCCAAATAATGCCCCGTGTATATTCTAACCATCAGCAACGAAAATATAGGTCAGGGTGTAATCTGTCATAGAGTTCTATGAGTAACGTACCCTGCGTGTACCCTACGGCTAAAAAGTTCTATGCGTAACGTACGCTTTGTATACCCTGGCGCGCACTGCATCATGGAACCGGTAAAAGAACTATTGATTTTCCCTGTATGGTAAGACTTGATCTGCTGTTCCTTAGATATACTGAAACATGTCTGTTAAGAAATGTATATGTGTATGTACATATATTTGTCGATGTTCTGAATCACGAAACGCTTGAGAAAGTACAAAGTTTCACAACTTAACATATGTATGACCACTGGGAATTTATATTTTATGAACAAGTGCAAATTAAATTAGTTGCAAAATGACTGAACATTTTGTAGAAATATCTAAATATTACAGCACGTGATATTTAATCTGCAGACAGACCCTGAAGAAATAACTTGATTTTTCGTGAGGTATTTTTATTTTATTTTATTTGACATCAAAGACGATGCAGTGGTACAGCTATACCAATGCTATTAGTTTTTTCCCACAAAAGGTAGAAGATATTGGATATTTTTGTTTTTAATGAGGGCTTACATGAAAATTTTTTCAGCTACTTTAGATGTATATTGTTGGATGTGTATCCCTAAAAAGAGTGGTTGTTTAAAAGGAAGGCTGACAGCTTTCTCAGAATTGAGAGTAAAAATTCATGCAGATACAAACCTTTAATTTCGTAGGCATTTTTGTTGTACATTGCAAGTTGTTGTATTTAATGCGGAATATTTACATAAAGCAAAGTAGCCAAATGGTCAAAGTTGAAAGTTCTGCTTCAGTATGTTTGTTGTAATTTCATGTGTTTTTGAACCATAGCTTGAATGGTGGTTTGTTCAAATATCACCACCTATTTACAATTTTCTTTTAAAAGTGGCAAACAGACAGAGAAAATCAACAAAGTGACTTTCAGTTGATGTATTTATGAAATATTCATACAGAACTATAGCAAAGTAATTACTTCACATTGAAATCATCTGGTTTAAAATTCATTAAATAATCAAGCATACCATACTAATACAGATATTTGTAAATGAATGCAATTTTATAAGTGTAGCTGAATGGAGACAAATAAAGAGATAAGCTGTGGATTTTTTATTGATGTCATTTTTTATTTGTTTGTTTTTTCAACAAGTTTATAAAATTTTAAATCATTTGGCACATTAAGATAGTATGCACCTCAAAAGTGAAAGATTTACAATTTTGCTGAAACTTTCCTAAATGAAACTTTCAACCATTCTCCTACCAAAAAATATAAAACAATAAAAATTGGGGGTCACTGTGCAAAGTTTGGAACTAGCGAAACAAATTCCCTAAGATTTTGCAATATTTGAAATTCAAAATGGCTGCCATTCGTGTGTTAACTCTATGGGGGAGGGAAATTATGGTAGATCAGAAAAGAATTGTTGAATTTTGAGAGTATGAATATCTGTCCCCGAGGTGCTTCTACCTTAAATTCAAAATATTTCTGTGATAATTCTAATCAAACAATTTACTCCTTTCTGATTTAAAGACCAAAATTTCACACCCATGGTGGTTCATCCATGGGTATACATTAGACAGTTTGCTTCTGCAATTTTTAATATGCAGAGAACAATATAGATTTCCCCATCTTCACTTGCCAAGGTCTCTTTTCCGGGCAGCTGGATGCTCCCTACAATCAGAAATCAGATAGTTAGTGGGAGACTGTTGTCGAAGTAACGGACCCATGAAAACGGACGATAAGTTTTCCTAGGCTTGCATAATAAAATGATTGGCCTGTGCACCAGCTTAACATGTTTGATTAACCAAAACACCCATGTCCTAGTTTGCCTTCATTTTGGAGCAAAATTCTAGGTTGAAATATTCTCGGGTCTGGAGCACTTGTTTGTGCCCAATATGACCGTTGAGGGCGCCCTTCAAAGAAGAATCATAATTTACCGTGAATATTATCAGCGAAGATGAGTTTGTTGTCTACAGGGACCTAAGGAAGCAGATATGTGGCTGGGTATCATCTACAGGGACCTAGGGGACCAGATGTGTGGCTCGGCGGACACATTTCAAGGTATCAAACACAATGCGTTAACTTTGGGCAAATACACCCTCAATCTTCAGACTTGTTTCGTTGTTGATAGCTTCACTCACTAACATGTGCTGTGTGTATCCTTTCTGTAGCAAGTATTGACAATGTACACAGCAAATAGACAGCTGATAAAGTGATTATAGTTGTCTGGTGGTTTTCATTTATCAATTTTTGGTCAATTCCAACATCCTATCACTCCAAATCTGTTATATTGTCTTCATACTTTTGACAAAAGAATCAAGTTTTATGTGAGGGCGTATCTGTGATTTCTAATCACAAGTTTGAATTTGTGTCGCAAGCTGAAGAGGTTTGCATAACCTGTTCAACCCCAAATCACTGTAAACAGGTCAACAGTCAACATTGACAACAATGGGTTGGGCCAAACCATTATGAGGAAAGGGTTAATCCATATTAAATCTTTGGATATCTGATGATTTATAGATATACAATTCTGTTAAACAGGTAGCAGGACAAATAGTCCGTGGGCTGGAGGGGCCCACCGTGCACCCCCCCATAAACCTACTACATGGGTATTTTTTGTTCTTTGGGATCTGCTGAACTAGAAAAAAGATGTTAACATTGGATATTTTGGGATGCACTACCTGTCTGCACTGGTTTTTGATTTGTATGTACCGCAAAAAATGGCGAAAAATGGGTAGGGGTAAGGGGTACTATATCCTCCCCTAAATTGAGTAAACTAGCATAAATAGCACAAACCTTACATTTTTGGAAAGCTCAGATACTGCTCTTTCTGAGGAATACCAACTTTAGCAAAATTAATTTGTGTACATAGAATAGGACGACTTTAAAATGAATTTTTTTGACAATTTTGAAATTTTTTACCCAAAATACCATGTAACAATTGTGATCTACTTTTTATTAAGCAAAATTTTCACAACTTTTTGTGTTTAAATTATTCATTCCGACATATTAAACAAGAAAAAAAGTGTTAACATCAGATATTTAACTATACACTACTTCTCTGGCGTCAATTTTGAATTGCGTGTATCTGTATTGGGTGTGCAAAAGCTAGGGGTAGGGGTACAACATTCTTTCCTTGATGAAGTAAACTGGCATGAAATGCCATATACCTTATAGTTTTAGAAAGCTTAGATACTGGCCTTTCTAAAATGCATAAGTTTTTAGTAAAAAAATATGACGTCATAGAATTGGATAACTTTAAATCGATTTTTTCTGGTAATTCAGCAATTTTAACCGGAAGAAAAATACGATAACTATTGTTTCCTCCCAATGAAGCAAATCAAACAGATTTATGGATGTTATTTACTAATTGCAATGTGCTGAAGAAGAAAATAAATGTCAAAATTGGGTATTTACAATCCATTATTGTCCCTGCTCACTCAAATTGCAAGTTTTGCTACATTGGTATATCGTGAATGGGCATTTTATTGTTATGCAATGAACTAATGCACAGCCTTAAAAAGAAGATTTTAAAACGCACACACATAGTCATATTGCCATTTTCTCCTTAAAGTAAATAGATTGTTGATGACTGTCTATTTTTATAATTTACTTTTTAAATATTTTCTATGAATAATTTTGATAAGACGTATTTGGAAAATTGTGTATGCCTCCTTGTCTTACTAATACAGCAAGCATTACTAACAATCTATTAGGCCGTGGGCTCTAGGGGGTGTCTACGTGCACCTCCCTTCCCCCCCCCCCCGACCGCACAGGATAACAAACCTGTATTTTTCAGAAGCCTGGGATCCCTAGAATAAGAAATAGGATTTTAACAGACAAATATAGGGACTCAATAGCTGTTACGGTCATGTTTTGAAGGGTGCCGCAAAATCACGATTTTATGACCCACATGGATTTTTGTCAAACCTGTCTTCATGTACGTCATCTGCTGAGCTTACTGTTTAACATGACCTGGCTTATGGGGTATCATTAGAAAGGTGATGTACTCTTCTTGATAAGTTATATAGCAATATGCAATATCTTCTATAGTTTTCATGAAATAGGGCCATAATTTACCCCATACCCCAAAGTTTATGTCGCAAATTACTGTCAAAACTAATCTAAATTCTACCAATTATTTACCTAGACATAATAAAAAGGGTAATGCTGTGTATTAACTTTGTGTTATTTGCTACAGGTACATGTTAGAAACCTGAAATAAACTTTTGACAGAAAAAATATTGGGATCCTGTAGCTGTAACAGTCATATTTTGAAGGGTTCCGCAAAATCACAGTATTACTGAATCACATTCGTTTTTGTTAAACCTGTCTTCTTGTAAGTCTTCTACTGAGCTTATTTGAACATAAAGAGGCATATGCGATATCATTTGAAAGTTAATTTACTTTTCTTCAAAATGATATATTGCAATATGCAATATCTTCTATAGTTTTCATGAAATGAGACCAAAACTTACCCCATACCCCAAAGTTTTATGTCGTAAATTACTGTCGAAACTAATCTTAAATTCTACCAATTATTTACCTAGACATTATACAAAAGGCAATGCTTTGTATCAAATTGTTTTATTTGATACAGGTACATGTTAGAAACTTGAAATAAACTTTTAACACAAAAAATATCGGGATGCTGTAGCTGTAACAGTCATATTTTGAATGGTACTGCATAATCACAGTATTGTCAACTCGCATACATTTTCGTTAAACCTGTCTTCTTTAAGTCGTCTACTGAGCTTATTTTTTATTATAACGTGGCAAGTTGGGCATCATTAGAAAGTTAATTTACTCTTCTTTAAATGATATATTGCAATATGCAATATCTTTTACAGTTTTCATGAAATAGCACCACAACTTACCCCACACCCAAAGTTTTATGTTCCAAATTACAGTCAAAACTCATCTCAAATTCTGCCAACTATTTACCGGGACATAATACAAAGGGCAATAATTTGTATTAAATTTAGTTTATTTGGTACAGGTTCATGTTAGAAACTTGAAACGAACTTTTAACAGAAAAAATCTTGTGATGATGTAGCTGTAACAGTAAATTTTGAAGGGTACCACAAAATCATGGTATTGCCAACTCGCATACATTTTTGTTTAGCCTGTCTTATTGTAAGTCATCTTCTGAGCTTATTTTTTAACATAAGTTGGCTATTCGGGTATCATTAAAAAGTTTTTTTCCTTTGATATAATTTTTTGCCAGAAAGCGACTGACATATTGTAATATGCATTGTAATATTGTAATATCATCTTAAGTTGTAATGAAATAGCAAACATCTCATCACCCCAGCCCATAGTTTGATTTGCAAACTACATCTGTTCTAAAACTTTGCAGTTTGCGAATTTGGGATATGGGGTAAGTGTTGGTCCTATTTCATGAAAACTATTGAAGATATTGCATATTACAATATGTCGGTCGCTTTCTGGCAAAAATTATCTTTCCAATGATAGCCCATAAGATAGGTTAGAGTAAAAAGTAAGCTCATCAGATGATTTACAAGATAACACATTTAACAAAAACACATACGAGTGGGCAAGACTGTGACTTTACGGTACCCTTCAAAACATGACAGCAGCAACCATTCAATCCCAGTATTTTGTCTGTTAAAAGTCTATCTCATATTTGTGACATGTCTATGTAGCAAATAAAACAAATTTCATACAAATCACTGTCTTTTGTAATATGTCTAGGTAAAAGCTTGGTAGAATTTGAAATCAGTAGTGACAGTAATTGCAATATAAACTTAGGGGTATGAGGTAAGTTTTGGTCTTATTTCCTGAACACTAAAGAAGATATTGTATATAACAATATGTTATATCAAAGGAAAAAAACCTTTTAATGATACCCCAATAGCCAACTTATGTTTAAAAAAAAGCTCAGCAGATGACTTACAATAAGACAGGTTAAACAAAAATGTATGCGAGTTGGCAATACCATGATTTTGTGGTACCCTTCAAAATATTACTGTTACAGTTACAGCATCACAATATTTTTCTGTTAAAAGTTCGTTTCAAGTTTCTAACATGAACCTGTACCAAATAAACTAAATTTAATACAAATTATTGCCCTTTGTATTATGTCCCGGTAAATAGTTGGCAGAATTTGAGATGAGTTTTGACTGTAATTTGGAACATAAAACTTTGGGGTGTGGGGTAAGTTGTGGTGCTATTTCATGAAAACTGTAAAAGATATTGCATATTGCAATATATCATTTTAAAGAAGAGTAAATTAACTTTCTAATGATGCCCAACTTGCCACGTTATAATAAAAATAAGCTCAGTAGACGACTTAAAGAAGACAGGTTTAACGAAAATGTATGCGAGTTGGCAATACTGTGATTTTGCAGTACCATTCAAAATATAACTGTTACAGCTACAGCATCCGGATATTTTTGTGTTAAAAGTTTATTTCAAGTTTCTAACATGTACCTGTATCAAATAAAACAATTTGATACAAAGCATTGCCTTTTGTATAATGTCTAGGTAAATAATTGGTAGAATTTAAGATTAGTTTTGACAGTAATTTACGACATAAAACTTTGAGGTATGGGGTAAGTTTGGTCTCATTTCATGAAAACTATAGAAGATATTGTATATTGCAATATGTCATTTTAAAGCCAAATAAATTGTCTTTCTAATTGCAGCCCATAAGTTAGGTTATGGTAAGAAGTAAGCTCAGCAGATGACTTACAAGACGACACATTTAACAAAAACATATGCGAATCGGTAATACTCTGCCTTCACGGTACCCTTCAAAACATGCAAGTAACAGTCATTCAACCCCAATATTTTGTCTGTTAAAAGTCTAACTCATATTTTTGACATGTCCTTGTACCAAATAAAATATATTTTACACAAAGCATTGCCTTTTGTAAAGTGTCTAGGAAAATAATTGGTAGAATTTGACATTAGTTTTGACTGTAACTTGTGACATAAAACTTTGGGGTATGGGGTAAGTTTTGGTCTCATTTCATGAAAACTATAGAAGATATTGCATATTGCAATATATCATTTTGAAGAAAAGTAAATTAACTTTCAAATGATATCGCATATGCCTCTTTATGTTCAAAATAAGCTCAGTAGAAGACTTACAAGAAGACAGGTTTAACAAAAACGAATGTGATTCAGTAATACTGTGATTTTGCGGAACCCTTCAAAATATGACTGTTACAGCTACAGGATCCCAATATTTTTTCTGTCAAAAGTTTATTTCAGGTTTCTAACATGTACCTGTAGCAAATAACACAAAGTTAATACACAGCATTACCCTTTTTATTATGTCTAGGTAAATAATGGTAGAATTTAGATTAGTTTTGACAGTAATTTGCGACATAAACTTTGGGGTATGGGGTAAATTATGGCCCTATTTCATAAAAACTATAGAAGATATTGCATATTGCTATATAACATTATCAAGAAGAGTACATCACCTTTCTAATGATACCCCATAAGCCAGGTCATGTTAAACAGTAAGCTCAGCAGATGACGTACATGAAGACAGGTTTGACAAAAATCCATGTGGGTCATAAAATCGTGATTTTGCGGCACCCTTCAAAACATGACCGTAACAGCTATTGAGTCCCTATATTTTGTCTGTTAAAATCCTATTTCTTATTCTAGGGATCCCAAGGCTTCTGAAAAATACAGGTTTGTTATCCTGTGCGGTCGGGGGGGGGGGGGGGGGGGGGGGGAAGGGAGGTGCACGTAGACACCCCCTAGAGCCCACGGCCTAATAGATTGTTAGTAATGCTTGCTGTATTAGTAAGACAAGGAGGCATACACAATTTTCCAAATACGTCTTATCAAAATTATTTCATAGAAAATATTTAAAAAGTAAATTATAAAAATAGACAGTCATCAACAATCTATTTACTTAAGGAGAAAATGGCAATATGACTATGTGTGTGCGTTTTAAAATCTTCTTTTTAAGGCTGTGCATTAGTTCATTGCATAACAATAAAATGCCCATACAATGCCATTCACGATATACCAATGTAGCAAAACTTGCAATTTGAGTGAGCAGGGACAATAATGGATTGTAAATACCCAATTTTGACATTTATTTCTTCTTCAGCACATTGCAATTAGTAAATAACATCCATAAATCTGTTTGATTTGCTTCATTGGGAGGAAACAATAGTTATCGTATTTTCTTCCGGTTAAAATTGCTGAATTACCAGAAAAAATCGATTTAAAGTTATCCAATTCTATGACGTCATATTTTTTTACTAAAAACTTATGCATTTTAGAAAGACCAGTATCTAAGCTTTCTAAAACTATAAGGTATATGGCATTTCAAGCCAGTTTACTTCATCAAGGAAAGAATGTTGTACCCCTACCCCTAGCTTTTGCACACCCAATACAGATACACGCAATTCAAAATTGACTCCAGAGAAGTAGTGTATAGTTAAATATCTGATGTTAACACTTTTTTCTTGTTTAATATGTCGGAATAAATAATTTAAACACAAAAAGTTGTGAAAATTTTGCTTAATAAAAAGTAGATCACAATTGTTACATGGTATTTTGGGTAAAAAATTTCAAAATTGTCAAAAAAATTCATTTTAAAGTCGTCCTATTCTATGTACACAAATTAATTTTGCTAAAGTTGGTATTCCTCAGAAAGAGCAGTATCTGAGCTTTCCAAAAATGTAAGGTTTGTGCTATTTCATGCTAGTTTACTCAATTTAGGGGAGGATATAGTACCCCTTACCCCTACCCATTTTTCGCCATTTTTTGCGGTACATACAAATCAAAAACCAGTGCAGACAGGTAGTGCATCCCAAAATATCCAATGTTAACATCTTTTTTCTAGTTCAGCAGATCCCAAAGAACAAAAAAATACCCATGTAGTAGGTTATGGGGGGGGTGCACGGTGGGCCCCTCCAGCCCACGGACTAAAAGTTATATGGGAAAACTGAATACCTGAGAGTTGTAGGTTGGAAGACGAGAATTTGTAATTTTGTTGACTGAGAATAATTACAACAATGGCATATTATTATTCATTTTTGCAACGTTTATCATGGAATGTAAGTATGAAAATCAGGAGATCATGAGTCATTAGTAGAGGCCAACATTCATATTTGTATACTTGTAATTGCAAGAGACCTTTAAAAAAAAACGGCAAATCAAACAAGTATTACAATAAGTATGACGATATTTATTTATTTATGTTGAATGGTGAAAAATAACAAGTGATGGTATAAATATATCAACAATAAATCTACAAAAGTTTACAAAATGATATTCAACATGTCGACAATATCAGTTGCCTACTCTGGCTTTAACCAGTTTCAGAAGAAGAGTTACAGGCAAAATCCTTCAAAGAAAAATTTGCTGTCCACAAAAAAATGCATTTACAGACCTATCCTGATCTATATGATAAATTGCACAATAGGTTTCTAAACTTTGAAGTTCCAACTGATATGACCAACAAAATACAGCATGTATAAGTATACAACTAAATTTACAAAATAACAGTTGCTCTTCATCAAAAGTACACTTTCAAAACACCTGCCATAATCGTTTTGTACTCTCTCAAGACTTTTTCACATGAACAACCTTCCAGTCAAGACATCTCCTAATCTGCCAAACTTACATTATGATAAAGGAATTCTTTCATATCATCGTGAGACTTTTTCAAAAACCATAATTCATACAAATGATTCCATTTGTACATCATGATCATTTCATTCCACCACCTTCAAACACAAAGATCCACAGTATTTTTTCCTGTCCCTGATTTCGTTGTCATGGATATATCAGTATAAAATAACACAAACAGCTTTCATGATCATTCTTGAAATTCCACTTTTTGCATGAAATGCACACACAATTTGTCAGTACATTTAAGATGACAGTGTCTATGGTGAATTCCTCACGACCTTTCTTCCACAACTACCTCAGGACTATTGGCATGTGTACAAAGTCATGGGACTAGCCTTCAGAAAATACTATCTGCTTGTCTGCAAGACATACAAATATCACGTGATGATAGTAGATAATAATACCTCTTGGCATGAGCTACTAATCATATTCCTGCCTGATTTATGTAACTGCAAAAAGTTGATGGTGATGACACTGACAGTTATAAAACCTTCAAATTTGAAATATTTGGTACAAAAGTTATAAATGTGGACTGACTGCACAGACGGCAAATGAAGCTGCAACAGTTTCAAAACATGATTGCACATTAACAAAAAAGTGCAATGTAAAAGGCTTCAGAATCTGAAAAGTTATAAAAATATTCAGTGTTTTTACAGAAACATACAAATAATTCTTGCAAGAGCTTTTCTGATGAAAGTTTCAGCACTGAAATCTTGGTTAAAGCAATCTTGATCTCTCTCTTGCATTGGATATGTATGATGGAAAATATACAATGAAAAAGATTTTACAAGCCATAGTTGATGTTTAGCAAAAGAATACCAAAATTCTTACACTGATATTGAATGATACAAAGCTGTAACTATCTTATAAAAGTGTGTTGATGTATTGAGTTGATATTTAGAAAATCTTATTCATAGTTACTACTTATTTGATGGTATTTTCTTTCTAAATAGCAAAATGAATCACACATAGCGATCTCATTCCTGATTGGTTGATAGATGTAACCACTCAGTCTCACTATTCTTCCTGATTGGTTTCACAGATATCTACATAGTCTCATTTCAGATTGGCTGAAAATTTACTTGTTCTATTTTGTATATGTAAAGAAGACAGTGGAAAGGTTTACTTTTTTGTTCTGAAAAGTTTGTAAATATATATACATGAGGTATGTGATATGTTACATGCATAAGTGTGCGTACAGTACTTTACAAAACTGTCTTTTAAAATTGCTACATGATACTTTACAAGTGGAAATCATAACTGCTTTCATATAATGACCTTGATAATCAATTTGCTACATGGGATTGTTTTGATATATTACAGATAAGAAACTGACATGCAACTTGGACATCAAAATATTAAGTAGTAAATCTGACTTGACCATAGAAAATGTGGTCTAGAAAACAAAAAACTTACTGGAGATGACTATCAAAGAGTCTGATGTTTGAATATGTAGATAAACCAGTTCTGACAAAACTTATATTTACAACAAGTACTACTGACAAAGAGTTCAGCACTGATTGGTGTTCAAGGTATTCTGTGGAGCTGGCACTATACGCTGATTGGCCATGTTGCTCAATTTGCTCACTTCCATCAGCCAATTAGGCACTTTCTTGGTGGTCATGTGACGGCGCGCATGCTTGGTGAGATGGTCACTGCGCATGAAACGGCGATCACACAGTGGACAGACGAACTTCTTCTCACCGGTATGTGTGCGTTTGTGTCTGGACAATTCATCTGACCTGGCAAAATTTTTATCACAGTCCTCCCACGTACACTTGAAAGGTTTTTCACCTATTTAAAAAGAAAACAAACATACCGTTAGTCTCTCCTTTCATGCAATACTTAACCTGTTCACCCAAAATTTCCTATAAACAGTTCCACACTCACCACTGATATCAACTGTTTTGGGCCAAACCATGGTTGTGAAATGGTCAAAGTATTCAATTCATTCAAAGTTACAGAGTTACCAATGCATTCAGAGAGAGCTGGTTATCATTTTAACTGTTGCTAGAATAAACAATTTTCGATGAGAAACTAGCTACTTTATCTTCTAAAATGACATCTGTACTGATAATAAAGCAGATAACAGTTCCTACCTGTATGGGTTCTCACGTGTGCCTTCAAATGGGAACTCTTGAAGTATGTTTTGCCACAATTGTCATAAGAACAGACATGGCTTCTTCTTCTGGAGAATTCAGGATGGCTGATTGCTGCGCTTTGGTTTTGAGGAATGCTGGGAACTATTACTGGTGTTGTGGTCGGCATCTGGGCTAACTTGATCTGAGAACCGTTGTTGTCTTGTTTTGTTGGGTTTACAATCACCATGACAGATCCCGGCGGAATAATTGCGCCTGTCATCATGACTGGCTTTGGCAAAATATCCGTATGTCTGGGACTTGTCACTGGCTGTGTGATTTGTCCACAAGGAACATTTGCTGTGACTGTTTGGCAAATGATTGGAGTGTTTTGAGTGGAGATTTGTGAAACTGTCATTGGCAATCCCTGAACTGTTCTTGTGATTGGTACCATGGCTGGTGCAATAGGCTGCATATGTGATGTATTTGGGGAACTTTTTGGCGCAAGAGGACTCATCTTTGGTTGGTTTCTCTGCGTATTCGGTTGCTCAACACTGAGTCTAGGAATTTTTGCAGGCTTTGTAGTTTCACTGGTAGAGATTTTTGAAATTGCAGCTGAAGTATTGATGCATTTTGAAGTGGTTGAACTCTTGGCATGGCTAATAACGGGCACCTTTGCAGCTTTGGAACCAACAGGAACGCAGCCACGGTTGACGAGTAAAGTACTTTGAGTACTGGCACTTGGTGAGAACTTTGGCGTACTTGGCAATGACAATGCTGGTCCATTCTTTGAAGGTACAGTCTTGTTAAGAGAAGGCAGTTGTAGTTTTAACGTTGACGTATTGTTAACAACAGTTGATGATAGCATCAGTGGTGTTGCTGAAACAACATTGCAATTATTGACAGCAGTTGAAGTAAATGGTGTTCCTGTTACAGCACTGTGTGTATTACTGCTCCTTGACGGAAGTAACAGTGGTCTGTCTTTACTAGGCAATGACAACGATGACGGACCTCGATGTGGAATCTGTAAATTACTAAGATGAGGAATAACATTGGTTGTAACTGGCACTGTTCCCGGTAATATCAGCTGATGGGTCACTTTAGTTGGTGGTGGTGTCATTGGAGGAGTTTCTGGCGACTGTAAATTAGAAAGAAAAATACGAAAATATTAGATACATGTACTTTGTGATTATTAGCTCTACAAATTGTCACTGGTTGCTGTGATTGCTCTAAATTTTTTATTTTGTTCCAAGTTACCGTCAGGATTACAGTGGGATTTCATTCTTTTGTTTTCAGCTGATGCAGTAATGCAATCACAAAAGCAATAATTCATGACAAACTTTGGTGTTGAAATCATCAAACCCTAAAAATTAGCTTACAACACTTCTGAACATAAATGTGCAAATCAAAAAGTTTCGTAAACAGATTCAATTACATAAAAGTATGCTGGCAATACAAAGAGCAGGTTGAAATAAAAGAGGTGTCTTATGTAAATGTCTGTGGTTAGATAAGCACAGTTATTTATAAACTCAGTAGAACATAGCTATGTACAGGATTGAATTGCCTTAGCCTTTAGATAAGGATATTTAAATATACCATCTTGGCAGTCTGTGTTCACGATTCTTTACAGAAAAGGGAAATATCGTGGTGAAAGTCAAAATGACAAAGCTTTTCAATATTTGTCGGTAACTTTTCTTGTTTCTGCTTGTCTAAAGTCTGCATGTCTACGTCTTTGCTCCATTGGACAACCTAAAACACCTACTGCTCTCTGTATTTTTTTTCCACCTTTTCCAAAATGACTCTCTATCTTTTAAGAATCCATAACAATGACAGACAAAAGCAAATTCATTGAAAAAACTTAAAATGATGTCTTACATTGATACAAACTGATCTTTTTCTCTTTCTATTATTCTGTTGAGGGAGTGGTAGACTGTCCATGGTGTCGTCTCCATTTTGGGACACAGGTGACAGTGGTGCCTGGGAACCCGGTGATGGCGGCAGAGAACTGGTATCAGATCGCTGTGGTGACCACTGTCTCATTGACAGTAAAGTATTCACTGCATCATAATCTGATTTGTCCATTTTGGGTCGTTTGGGACAGACTTGACTGATCACTTCCGATTCAGTAATAACTTCCTCTTCCTGAAGGATAAATATATGATATGATTTTTATTAGAAAATAATGCTACCGACATATCTATGTTATGATACCAAAAAAACAAAACTTGAAAGAAATCTTAAAACTAAGTCAAAATATCTTCGTTAGAAGTAAATCAACAACAAAGACTGTCTCATGAACATTCAAGTATTATGTGTAAATGATAACACACAACTAAACACACACACAATTGGTAGTCGTGGTTACAATGCTGTACTTATTTTGTATGACTCAAATCACCTTGAGATATATCGGTCACTGGCTAAAGGTAAGGCCTTCACTATGACTTCCACAATGCAGCTTTTATGCAAGTACAAAAAAATATTCATTATTAGTATCTGGAACTGTTCATAAACAGATTAAAAATGAACATCTCAGTTCTAGAAACAGCAGACAGCAATTTTTTTCTTCACACTTTGATTATAAGAAAGACTGCAGCAATAATTCCATCACTAGCTCCAGCTCGCCTGATGATTCATGACTCATTAATATTCAGTAGTGTGCTCACCCTGGCCTACTGATTATCCAATCACAAATGCCTATTCAGTCACTCCCTTCCTGCATGATTAAAGTCCTTTCTCATTTCAACCAATCCTGGAGCTGTACACAACCACAGCCCTGATCACTCCCCCAAAGCATGATCATTGGGCTGATGAAATCAACTTTCTGGAGGTCACTGATATATTTGGGTGCATGCAATGGGTGGATAACCTCTAGAACTGTACTGCTGACGGCTTCAATATTTGAATCATCTATGTGATCACACTCTGAGTGCATGATACTTACTCCAACACAAAAATAACAAAGGAACGTTCATACAATAGGAATATTTTTGTAAAAAAGGGAAAAACCCATGGATTACACACACACCTTTCAATAAATAGAAAACAAGTGACGCACTGTATTACACAATTTTACTTTCTATTTCATCATTCATTTGTTCCCAAAATTGTTTTTCTAATTTTTTAGAAAACAATATTTCAAAGGCATAGTTTGTACCATTAGATGATGTCGTACAATCTCACAACAATTTCATTAAGATCATGCCCAATTGAAAAAATAGCCTTTTCTCCCTCTTGCCTTCGAAGACTAAGTTTTCAGTTCGGTTAGAATTCCAGCAATTTTCTCATCTTCACTTTTTATAAGTACCATTTGTTATCAATGTCCGCTTCTCTTTGTTATTACACTATTGGTTCAAATAAATCTAGGACACATGTACATGTATGCTGTGATGTAAGGTTGCAAAGTGGGAAAAAATTCACACCAAATTATTTTCTCTGCAATATACTTCTTTTGGTTTAGTTTTAACCTTTCAATTTTCTCCCGACAACTGAAAATGTTAACAGTTGCAGAGAAACACCCAAATTCTAAGGACAAGTACTCTGCCTACGTGCGGAAATCATCCTCTCCGACTTCCTGAAACCCTGAAATAGTGTTTAGCATATTCAACTTATTAGCATATGCGATGATGTCACTCGACCAGTCCTTCATGACAATAGTAACATGTAGATTCCAAAGGTCAAATTGGTTCACCTCACAATGCATGTGATGGATGCATGTCCTACCAACTTCCCCTTGAGCATGGAAAATCAAACCACAATCTTTTCGTTTACTATTTGAGTGAGTAATACAAGTATTTTGGGGGGTTTTCCTGTCAAACATACGAAAAATGCATTAATTAACGATGTTTTGCGAAATGAAAATGTCTTTTTCGATATTTAGAAAACAAAACCCACAGGTCGTTCGAATACAATGAACGCGTAAAAAGTAGGAAAAAACAAAGAAAACATGACCATAAAAATATTTTCAATGAACATACACAAAAGTTCCGAAAATGTTTGTTTACTTTTTCATTCATTCACTAATATATTTTTTAAATTTATCACAAGTGCAAAGAGAAAGTATAACGCACTGCCGGAAAATACTTCTCTGCCACGACTTTAGGAACTGAAGTTCTCTTTCATCCAATCACTGAATGGGATGCGACGCGGTCCTATGCTACGTGCGCAGTTGCAGGTGTGGCGGTACCTTGGTAACATGTCACAACCATTCATTGCGTTTTCCAAGTTCATCTTTCACTTTTTGAAGTTGAAGGTCAGGTTAAACTGAACGCAATGTTAACATGCAGAGGCCCGATGAAACATTTTGGATTTGTTTTAAACAATACTTTTCCGCGACAATTTGTACATTTTAAATGACCGCTGTTTGCGACAATTTGCACTTTTTAAATGACTGCTTTTGCTTACGCAGGCGATGAATCGTCTCTGAACACACAAACCGAAAAATAATGGACTTTGTTGCAAAAGGAGGAAAAAAACACGAAAGTACAATTGCTTTTGGATCCCCCCCCCCCTTTGAGAGTAAGTGAGAAATGTGGACATCCGCGCACCTGAAGTGTACAAAACTAAATCAGCGAAGAGTAAAACTGAGGGAATTACAGTTAATTGAAGTCTAAAATAAAAAAAAACTCTGAAAAATTAAAGCTTTCCTAATTGTTGCTATATGGATAACATTCGATAGATATTATCATTTTCGCAATTTTCATTTTGATTGGCTAAAATGTCAGTCATTTCATCGGGGACCATGGCGAGGGGCGAGATATAATGTTGTTATCTCAGACTCAAGAGTGTTGAGTTGATCAGAATCATAATAGTAGTTTATCGATATAAGAAAGGGAAAGGGTTTTTAATTCTAGTAGCACACAAAATTACATAAAAACAGACAGAAAAGAAAGTTGGTCTTGATTATTTGACTTATTATTTCTGCATCATCACATGATGGCTACTGAGGTGAGACGCCCCTTCCTAATCGTACAACATAGGTACCAAGGTGTACAGTGAAGATGCTTTTACACAACAGCTGTTTGTGAGGTACGCACTTCCGTACTTGCATTGCCTTTAGCATACTGCCCCATCTCTGTTATCATGTGCCCAAAGTAGCCGTCAAAAATAACAAAAACATACGTGTAGTGACGAGAAAACAAATTTTCCTTCTGCGATGTCTGCGAGACAAAATGTTAGCAACAAAGGACCAGGCTAAACTGCAGCCCTGCATACACATACAGCTGATCAAAAGCTCTCGGCCACAAGAAATTCGCAAGAATGATTGAATGTATTGTACGCATTGATTGAGGCTGTTCTACGATAAAATGACAAATATACTTACACAGATAGGTTCAGGAGGGGTCTGTGGTGGTGATAGTGGCACAAAATCCATGTAGTCTTCACGAAATAAAAAGAAGCTGTGACTCGTTTATACTGTGAGAAACGAAATGTCAGTATTTTATTTGCGTGATGCATGATCCATCGGGTGTGTTTTTGTACACACATTGCTCTCATAACAGTTTCACGCGTATCTTGTGGGTGTGTGAGAGGATTGACCAATCACGTTAGAGACGGTGGTCTCTTTAGACCAATAGGAGCGTGGCATACTTAGTGTACATGTGATGTCGGCATGCTCAAGCGCGTGTAGAAAGGCTGGCTGAATGTATGGTAGGGGAAAGGCGGTTGTAGGCAAACATTTTGTGTAATTTGCATATAGATGTAAACAAAACAAATTCTGTAAGGAATTATTATAACGTTTTTGCGAAACGTCGATCCACTGTGCGGTTGAGAGATGCTGGGAAACAAAATATGGTGTAAAATACGATTGTTATTCACTTTTACTGAAAACTAACATGACCCCCGGTCGCATGCATAATTTTATTAACCCTTGACCCCAGCTTGGCGCGCAAATAACTGTGACGTACTACTACGCAATAGAAAATCAAATCTCGTGGTTTCACGTCGTTTTCCGTTGCCCACATCTTGAGATGTAGACAGAAACATATCCCTCCGCCAGAAATAAAACAGGCGTTGGCTACGGCTGCTATTTATAGCTGCCGCGGACTTGGCAATGTAAAAAAGTAGTTTTGATATTACGAGGTATATATATTTTACACACATGAACCTGAATTTTTTCAAAGTACTTGATTTTTTAATATGAATAAAAATATTATTTTGGTGAGCATACATTCTGAAATAAATGTTAAAATCGTCTTCTTCCCACACAGCGATGCCGCGTATTACGAATATTTATCGCCTGAGTGAGCTGTCTTACTAATCGGCGCTACATGATATTTCTCGTTACCACGCTGTCATTTACGCGCCGCGGCAATGTGTAACTGCGACTATAGCTGACTATCTTTTCAGAAAGAATTTGAAGATTATTCGCTTTTAAATTTCGCCAAAATTCCCCCGAAAAGCAGAAGGAGCTACCAAGTGCGGGAATTACCTGTCCAGGTGAGTTTGAATGATGTATAACATGGCTATAATTGCCATTGAAAATTTTGGAAAATGTGGCGACTGCATGTTCATTGAAAGCATGACCGCAGACATACTCATTTTTGTACGGTCTCGAGAATGTCGCACGATATTTAATACTTGTATGTAACCGAAACTTCAAATTCAGTGTATCAACGGGCTTGTTTGGCATTTTTTCGACAAAGACTCATTTAAATGGATATATTCATTGGAATGTCGTTTGTTGTATGGCTTTCCGTTTCATACTCGTATGGCTTCTTGAAATGTTTGGCATTATCAGTGGACCAGCAGAGGGGTCCTGTTGCCACGTTTGAATTGTGAATTATAAATTTGGAGTATTACATTGCACGATTACCATAATCCAGCTTTATCATCCATAATTCGCCTTAGCTTTCAAGACAAGCTGTTACCGCTGTCGAGTCTGTCATGACGCCATTTTTTCGAACGGGCATGTGCAGGCTTCTTTCGCATGGGGTTGGCGCTTATCCAAGCATGTTTCAGCCACTGTGAAGGCCCATTTACATCATCAGTATTTTCTGAACGAGGGGACTCTGTTTGTCAAGATGTTGAGACTATTTCACAACCGAGAGAAATACCGTGAAAGAGTCTAGCTTACAGCCAAAACCAAAACGTGCTCGCCCGGCGGGGGCGTGGACACAAATTAAATACATTATTACATACATAGCTTCTCTGATAACCACTGTAATAGTACTACATCGAAGACTTGGGAGTTGTATCTACTCTGTTATCGTTACGGTAAACACAAGCATGCAGTATGTAACTTGCATTTAGAATAATTATGTAAGGAGATGGCTATCTTTCTTTCCAATCTAGAAGAAAAAGTATTATGGAACTGTAACATTCTAAAACTTGTAGATTTACGGTATTTTGGATTTGTTGCATAATACGTTTGCGTGGACTTGGGAGAAGGAATTTCAAACCATTCTCCATGAGATTACAAACAAGTGCAACTGATGAAATCATACAAGACTTTATTAATATTTTGCAAAAATTACTTGCCATGGTCTCACAAATGTCTGGTTGCTACAGGGTTTCCCATAAGTAGTAGTCAGACATGTACTTCCTGGATATAACTTCCCTCTGAATCAGAATTTCAAGTTCGTGGCAGAGGCCTAAAAGAGGCAATGGAATGTGACGTAGGAGGGGGCACCTTACCTAAAAATGTCTGGATTCTTGAAGCAGGGAATAAAGATCACATTATCAAGAAGGCAGAATTTCATATGCTGTTTTTTCCAGTGCTATGCATCGAAAAACTCACTTTAACCCTAATCCTGCCAGACAGTAATACTTTCTACTCTGTCAAGTCGGTAAAATGTGGTATTGAGCCAAATTTAGGGGTACTTTAGCTACTTGATTCCATGTTACGACAGGTTTGGTTTGTTAAATCAATCAACAGGATCTACTAAGTATTCAGGGGGCCTACAGATATTCAAGTTCTGTTCGATTCATCATAATGGATCTGGTATACCTCACTGTTTTTAACCTACTTTACCTGGAGATGACATATGAACTTGGCAGGGTTAAGACCGCAGTTTGGTATCGGTATAACATGGGAAAATTAAAAATGTGGAATATTTGGGCATATTGACAAAGTTCAAAGAACTCTATAGCATGCGGTTTTCAAGAAATTTACATTTTCTTTCCAGGGTGGGCACTGCAGTAAACTATACATCAAGCATCCTGAAGGGCTGTGCCTCTACCGTGAGCAGCTAGACTGCAACTTTGAAGCACCTTGGGATCCTAGCTGATATTTGCTGAAAACCCAACTCTTTGAGTTTGCTGTGTAAGTAGTTTCATTACATTGACATAGTTTATCAATAATAGTTTCCCATCATTTGCATGTTTGCAATTTATTACTTATAACTGCAACAGTGTAACTAAAAGTTTTAATTGATTCAGATGTATGATCTTCGCAAAGTGTGCAAAGTTAAATCTTCTTGCTCTAGGAAATGTCTGTATCCGCTACCCCTCTCCAAATAACCTATTTCATGAACACTGGTATGGTTCGCTGCTTTTAAATCAATTAAAGCTGTCCCTAGAATATTTCTAATGAACATACTGGTTTGTTTTCCAGCTTACTGCGTATTTCTTAGATTCCTGGACAGGGTCCCCACTTATTTTTGTTTCCATCTAAAATACTCAAAATGAAGAATATGATTGGACAAAATATTGGTGTTGATGTTACCAGTGATTGCACTTCAGTTCGGGATATTGTGGCTAACAAGGTGGCCATCCATACAATGGAGGTAAGACAAACAGCAAGAATTGTCTTATGCAAGGTATCTAATGAGGACAACATAAAGTTTGTGTTTAGGGTCATTTGACACTACTGAAATTAAAAGGGCCAGTAGCTGTAACCTTTTACTTTTTCCACTATTTTTGTTTCATACGTCAATTGCAAGTCATTATTTTCCCTAAAGCATGTTCAACAGTTACTATTTAGTTTGCCAACACAGTGCCTATATGCACACTGTCATTGATTATACATTGAAGTCTGGTCCTGACAAGAATTCAACAGTGATAGTGCAATCTACGTGTGTGCAAATTCGGTTGGCAAGCTGAATACTGTGCATCTCAACATGCTTTGGGAGTAGAACAAGAAACTGTAGTTAAAAACAAAGATAAAGAAAAAAAAAAAATTACCGATACTGACCCTCTAGTTTCGAAAACACTAAATTTCATGTGAAAGAACATAAAAACTTTAAGTTCAGAAACAAAATTGTTTTTACAATGTTATATGTGTGTATGCATACATTTGAGTTTGTTGTATTTGTAAAATGAGAGAAGCCCCCAATTTGTACCTGCTATAGGCTATTTTTTTTGGAAACTTGTTAATTGTGAAAATGATATATGACAAACTGATATAATGCCTTAGGCATGAAGAGGGAAGCTGTTGAGTTCAACGTATGATTCACACTATAAAACAATTTTCTACTTCCCAATTTAGCCATAATAAATTTCCAAAGTGCAATATTTATTCAACACAGCTTGTGATATGCAAATGATGTTCTTGTTTCCATATTGGAAAGGGGCCAGGTGCTGCACCAGACTCAATTTCCGTGTCATTTCCCAAGTTCCACTTTGGCATATCACTATATTTGTTTATTTGAGGACATTAACGCAGCAACTGTTAAAAATAACAAGATTGAGCACAATACTTCTTTAACTGAATAAGAGGTGTGTGAAGGGCCTATGAATACCAAAGATGAATATACGAATAGGTGGTGTGTTATTGTTGATCCAAAATGTACCACCTTTGGTAGAGGTTGTCATTTTATGGCCTATACTCACAAGTGAGAAAAGAATCAGTAAACTCGTGTTTGTAAGACTTCCACTTCTGATAAACAAGAGTTTGTCAGTCAGTATGAATAAATCATCGTGAAATATGTCCATGTTTACAGGAAACTGATGATGCCTTCTTTGTATTGGACCTTGGGGATATCGTACGAAAGTATGAAAAGTGGAGGGTATTGCTGCCTCGAGTGGAACCTTTCTATGGTAACTTTTCCTTTTAATTTGCAATATTACCATTGTGTGTTAACAATTTATGGATTTCTAACCACTCTTGGTAGTCTACAGATTATCATTTGAAAAAAGGAAGTAAAAAGATGTGCGGATTGTGCAAGCTTTTTGTCTTTAAAGAGGATAGTTAACAATTCACTCTAAACTCAGAATCAAGATTAAACAGTATAATTATGACTGCCCATGAATTTGACACTTGAAATCATAAAGCCATGAAATTTATCATATTTTGGGGCATTAGGTTTGTTTCTTAGATACCTCTTCTAGATCAACTGATTGCAAGTCAGTACTCTCAGATTGTATCAGACAATAGACAACAAACTGATACATTTCATGGAAGATCAAATAGGCTTCCTGTGAACTGATGAGGATTGGTTCATCATTTCTTTGACTGCCATGTGTTTTATGAAAATTGGGAAAATCTGGCCTTAAAATTTTCCATGTTTTTGAGCAGGAGGCTAATTTAATGCTACATTGTAATTTTCACTTATATACAGGTTCACCTTAAAAAGTGATTTCAGTGTTCTACATGAGTTATTTGTCTTTCTTCTAAATAGCTGTGAAATGCAATGAGACTCCTGCAGTTCTTCAAGTTCTCGCTGGTTTGGGAACTGGTTTTGACTGCGCGAGCAAGGTGAGTTGATCTTTGATATGTTCTTCTGCAGAGGGTTGTCTTAATCTGCCTTTAAATATAGTTTCCAAAAAAATGGAGGAAAAGGGATGAAATTTGAAAGAAAAAACATTCTAAGCAGCTGTGTGTATGGACATTGTCAAAACTTTGAGTATGCACATTCACTTGTCATTTCTTCTCTGTCTCCTTATTTTAGGTGAATGAATTTAATATCAAGCAGACTTTTTTTTCAGAATAAGACCAACTGCGGGTTTTAATCTGTTGTTATTGATCTAGTAGTTTTCTCTGTTCACATTGTTTCATAAAACGTCCATTGCAAATAGTTTGTTTGCATTGTTTAACCCTTTGAGTGCTATAATTATTCCCTCAAAAATTCTAGTGCAAGATTTTTCCATTTTTTTGTAACTAAAGATGATAACTTTGGAGCAAATGGATAACTTTTCATAGCCTACAGTTTTTGATCAAAATAGTGGGGAAAATATGAAAAAAATAGTCTGTATTATATTTTTTATGGTGACAGAAATTGACTTTAAAAAAAATAAATTTGTGTTTAGCTAGTGACAGTAATCCTCAGATAGCTGAAGTAAATTGTTTAACTTAATGTTAAGTCTTAACAGAGAAATATTTCAAAATCTGAACTTGCGTAGTATATTCCGTGCAGTGTACTTTTCCTTCTAGATGTACAGTGAAACCTGTACTTACGGACACCTCTCTATTAAGGACAGGTTTATCAAACGGAAAGTTACACTTTGAATAGAATTTCACTTGTCTATTACGGACACCTCTATATTAAGGACACTTTTTCCATTCCTGAAGGTGTCCTTAATAGACAGGTTTCACTGTACTCTAAATTGGTTCATTTCCATCAGACAAGCCTTCCAGGCACTGCCTATGAAACCTGTGCATTATTCTTGTTTTTCATTAACATTTTGGTTGTCACATCAATACAAAGAAACGGGTTTGAAATTATCACTTTTTTGGCTTCACAGAAGGAAATCCAGACAATGACTGACATGGGAGTAGAACCAAGCCGCATCGTGTATGCTAATCCGTGCAAGCCAAACTCTCATTTGAAGTTTGCTGCTGAGAGAGATGTCAGTCTCATGACATTTGACAATGAAATGGAACTCCAAAAAGTGAAACGTCTCTACCCTGATGCTAAGTAAGCATATATATCTATTACCTCAACAGTGATTACATGTTGGATTTGCCCAAAAAAGGTGTGCTTGTCAATTATTAGCCCTTTCCCACATCTTAAAGCTATATTACGTAACACAACAATAGCCAGAAGAGCATCAAGAATTGACAAATTGAAGTTACCTCCAAAATAAATAATTTGCTGATAAAAAACTGATAAATACTGTTTGTACTCCTTGAGTCAGATCTCTCTACATTTCCCAATTAGAAGGTACTTAGACCGATGACAGGCCGTTTTTATCGGCAATGTATTATTAGAACTTTGACATTTCAAGCATTGTGTGGCATATGGTGTTTCTGCTATTTCAATTTCCCTTAATCAACTGGACATATTCACTTGATGTCAGCTTTCCATAAATGTGACAGCAGTTAAAGCCATTCAGGAAGAGCTATGTGTTACTTTTCAATGGTACCTTGTGGTGTACATATGAACAGCGGAAATTAACTCCAGATAGTTTCCTCGCATGAAAGAGAAAAATGTCGTGATGACGTGATGATCTGACACTGGAATGTGATTGATTTCAGGTTGGTGTTACGCATCCTTACTGATGATTCCACTGCACAATGTCAGCTTGGCTTGAAGTATGGATGCCACCCTCATCATACACCCCATCTCCTCAAAGTTGCAAAGGAACTTGGGCTCAATGTTGTGGGCGTCAGGTAATTTTTCCTAGTTTCCTTTCCTTATTGATAGTAATTGTTAGGCTGCGTCATCCTTTGGCGATGTTCACTGCAGTTGATTGTAATGTTAAGTTCAGTGAAGTACAATACCCCTTACAAAGTCCGTCTGTTTTCCCATTGTACATATCTCATATCATGTTGCAAAAGGAGCCTCTCACAATGTCACCTTTTCCCTTTTCATCCAAACCAACAGCAGCTATTGCCAAGTATTTGTGTTGTACTCATTAATACTATTACTACCGGGCTCCATAGACAAACCATAGAAATAAATACCACTTGGGAGAAAGAGGATTAAAAATGCAACAGTTAAGGATTTAGAGTCAAAAAATTTCTGGACATACAAAGTTCAAATAGACAAACTTTTTTCTTAGATTGGCTATGATGACAACTTGCCCTCATTGATGAACCAATGAAACGAACTTCACCAGATCCTCATATGTTCTGAGCCAAATCTTTACACACAATCTGACAGCATGGTACTGGATTTGCACCAGATATGTAACATGTGTTACAGTAGATATGTACCAGCTCTGACTGATTGAAATCTGCGTTTTTCAGCTTCCATGTTGGGAGTGGTTGCAGAGAGGCTACAGCATTCTCTGAAGCCATCCAGTCTTCTAGAATGGTCTTTGACTATGGTCAACAGCTTGGTTTCAACTTTGAACTCTTGGACATTGGCGGTGGTTACCCTGGCCAAGTATCTGCTGCAATCACATTTGAAGAGGTGAAAAAATTTATAAAAATCTTGTTTTCAATGTTGTGTAAACACTTAACGCGGCTGCAAGGCTTTGCATTACAGGCAAGAAAACTGGCTCGGAATATTTTACAAATTTTGCATCCTTTGAAACATCGTTGATGTAATTATAATATATTATGATTAACTGTGTACCGTCTTGTTCAACTTGACACCTTGTTCGTATGATTAAATATGTCCATACAAATTAAGTCAACTTGTAAGTGTTAGATGTTTTTTTAGAGATAGTAAGTTTGTTTACCCAGGAACCTGAAAAGTAAGATTGACAAGAAATGACAAGATCCAGCCATTCTTGAAACCTATAAGATGGTAATTCCTTCTTCTCTTTCATCACTAGATGGCAGTGTGCATCAACCAGGCTCTGGAGGAGTACTTCCCCAAAAGCTGCGGTGTTCGTATTATTGCTGAACCAGGACGTTACTTTGTAGCTTCTGCCTTCACACTCACCGTAAATGTTATTGCAAAACGTGCCGTTGCTCGCGACATCAAAACTTTCTGCGTTCCTGGAGCAGAAGGTAAGGGTCTCCTGACCCGAGGTCATTGACTTATTTATCCCCTCTGTGGTTGTTTACTGTATCTGGAAGAAATGTTGACACCTTGCCAAATATGTGTGTGTTAGGAATGCTGAACATGTAGTGCCCAATTCAAGGTATATGAGTATGCTCCACATGCATGTGTTCATTATGACTGCGCCAGATATAGTCATACTTAGACAATACTCGTTTCATTCTCTTTACGTTGATGAATGCTAATCTGTTGGACTTAGAATTATATATGATGAAGAATAAGTACTGATGACAAGCTAACTTGTAGATCGGTGAAGTACTATGACGCTGTACACTTTCCAAGCCACTTGAACAACATTTCAAGAAAATCCCATAGAAAGTTGTCCTATGGTTTTAATTTTGTAGACAATTCCTAGCAACCAACCCTCAAAGTGTGCTTCAAAATTAGACTTTAGTTGTACGTTGATTGTATTGAAGCAATAGATGCGTGGTGTACTGTAATTAAATGCATTTAATACATGATTTCATTTATATTCTGTACAGATTTAGTGTCCAACACAGTTGCACCAAGTCAGAGTGATGAGCCAGCTTTCATGTATTACTGCAACGATGGTGTATACGGTTCCTTCAACTGCCTCCTGTTTGACCATGCCACTGTCATACCCTCACTTATCAAGGTTTGTTGGCAATTCTCATACAGTAGATTTTCCAAAGAAAGTTGCATTGCACCATGAAAACCTGTTATGATAACAGAATCCTACAAGGCTTTCAGTTGATCTCATTGTCTCTCAGCATAGTACAGCATACCGACAGATAATACTACAAAGAATGTTCTCCTTGCTTGTCAGCTGTCAGTTTATATTTGTGTATATTGTTGCACTACAAATTGATTTACTTTTCAAAATGATTTTTGTGAATTTTCATGATGGTATACCACCTAATTCGCAAAATTAGATATATAGAATGGTAGCTTTATTAGTCCCCACGGACACCGTCCGGGGGGACTTATAGGTTTGGTCATGTCCGTGCGTGCGTGCGTGTGTGCGTCCGTCTGTGCGTCCGTCCGTCCGTCCGTCCGTTCACGCAGATATCTCAGAGATGCCTGGAGCGATTTCATTCAAATTTGGTACAAGGATTACTTCATATGTCATACAGATGCACGTCAATTTGTTTTTTGATACGATCCAATATGGCTGCCAGGCGGCCATTTTATTATGATTTTTTCATGTACAGAGCCATAACTCAGACATGTTTCAACTGATTTATTCAAAGCTGGTACAAGGACATTGACCAATGTCATAGATATGCACATCAATTTGTTTTGTGATACGATCCAATATGGCCGCCAGGCGGCCATTTTGTTACGATTTTTTCATGTACATAGCTATATATAATTCAGGCATATCTCAACCGATTTTATTCAAACTTTGTACAAGGACATTGACCTATGTCATACATATTCACGTCGATTTATTTTGTGATACGATTCAATATGGCCGCCAGGCAGCCATTTTATTACGATTTTTTCATGTACAGAGCCATTACTCAGGCATGTTTCAACTGATTTTATTCTAAGTTGGTACGTCAATTTTTAGCTCCCATAGCCATAGCCATATGTATATATGGCAATGGAAGCTATTCTTATAGGCTAGGAAAATGTTTGTATGTATGTATGTCTGTATGTCTGTATGTCTGTCCGTCAACATCAAAAACTCCAAAACCGCTGCACATTTCATCTTGATATTTGGTGTGTACATGGATGATTGGCTGTAGATGAGATTTTGTTCAAATGAAGTTGTCATTGCCAAAAATATGCAAATTAGTGCCAAAAAAGGCGTTTTTGGTAAAAAATCTCCGTCTTCATAACCACTGGTCAGACAGCTTTGATATTTGGTATACAGGTCCCTAGGGATAACCCAACTTGGATTTGTTCAAATTGTGATGAAATATGCAAATCTGTATTTTTAAGGAATTTTTTTGTCATTTTTGGTCAAAAATTTATTTCATCAAAACCGCTTGTCTGACAGCTTTGATATTTGGTATACAGGTCCCTAGGGATAGCCCAACTTGGATTTGTTCAAATTGTGATGAAATAAGCAAATCTGTATTTTTAAGGAATTTTTTGTCATTTTTGGTCAAAAATTTATTTCATCAAAACCGCTCGTCTGACAGCTTTGATATTTGGTATACAGGTCCCTAGGGATAGCCCAACTTGGATTTGTTCAAATTGTAATGAAATAAGCCAATTTGTATTTTTAAGGAATTTTTTTGTCATTTTTGGTCAAAAATTTATTTCATCAAAACCGCTCGTCTGACAGCTTTGATATTTGGTATACAGGTCCCTAGGGATAGCCCAACTTGGATTTGTTCAAATTATGATGAAATAAGCAAATCTGTATTTTTAAGGAATTTTTTGTCATTTTTGGTCAAAAATTTATTTCATCAAAACCGCTCGTCTGACAGCTTTGATATTTGGTATACAGGTTCCTACAGATAAACTAAATATGATATACAGAATATATGATGAAATCTGCAATTTTGTATTTTTGGTGCAATTTTTGCCATTTTTGGTCAAAAAATGTGTTTCTCAAAAACTACTTGTCTGATGCCTTTGATATTTGGTATACAGGTTCCTGGGGGTTCTCTTAGTGTGATATAGTGAAATTTGATGAAATCTTCAATTTTGTATTTTTGGGTCAGTTTTTGCCGTTTTGGTCAAAATATTTGTTTCTCAAAAGTTACTCATGTGATAGCTTTGATATTTGGTATACATTTTTATACATAATTATGATGAAATCATCAATTTTGTATTTTTGCAGCTAATTTTGCCATTTTAGGTCAGGCCATCCTGAAATGAGCTATCAAAGATCTCAACCTTCTTCATCAATACATATGTCACAAAACGTTGCTCTCTTCATAACACAGCAGAGCTCTGTCGACCATTGGTCGTTTGTTAGCTCCCATAGCCATATGTATATATGTTTACAAGTTTACATTTTATTGAAAATCTCAATAGCCACTGAGCAGATTAGATGAAAAATTAGCATGTAAGTACTTTGGGCTGACCTGAAATGATTGTGCACATCTTGGGTCAGTATCTTGGACTTGCTATTTTTCATGAATTTTTTTGTAATTTTCTCCCATTTTGGTCAAAAAATCTTCTTCTCTGAAACCACAAGTCTGATTGATTGAAACTTGGTATGGAAGTGCATAGGAGTGACCTTTCTCAAATCGGGCAAATCGTGGTGAAATTTGCATATTTGCATTTTTTGGCTATTTTTTTCATTTTTGATCAAAAATTTTTTTTAACTCTGAAACCACACGTCCGATTGAGTTGAAACTTAGTGTAGAGGTTTTACGGGTGACGTCAGTAAGATATTGATCGAATTCTGGTGAAATTTGTATAATTTTATTTATTGGGGGAATTGTTTCTATTTGTGATAAAAAAAATCTTTTAGCTTGATTTTAGCTTGTTTTGATAACTATATGGGAGCGACCAGTGACATTGTCACTATTTTTCATGTGATATGATCCAATATGGCTGCCGTGCGGCCATTTTGTTACGATTTTTTCATGTACAGAGCCATAACTCAGGCATATCTCAACGGATTTTATTCAAACTTGGTACAAGGACATTGACCTCTGTCATACATATGCACATCGATTTGCTTTGTGATACGATCCAATATGGCCGACATGTGGCCATTTTATTACGATTTTTTCATGTCCTGAACTACAACTCAGACATGTATCAAGCGAATTTATTCAAAAGTATTTTTATCACAGACCTAAAGAAGAGGACTCTATCCTCTCTGAGGACATGTAATCAAAGTACCCATTAACAAGTGGGGACTGTGTCATCAACGATGACTTGTTATCTCTATTTTCCACAAGCTAAGCATTCATCACCCCCTTATACCATGCTGCTCTTAAAATCATCATATTTTCCATTTTCTGAGTACAGAAAGTTGATCCAGGGGTACCCAGGTACTCCTCCAGTGTGTGGGGTCCTTCATGTGATGGCTTAGATCGTATCATGGAACACTGCATGTTGCCAGAACTTGACGTAGGCGATTGGATTGTATTTGAAGGTAGGTTGTAGCACAACTCCTTGGTTTTGTGAATTGCATAGCAGGTAAAATTGCTGACATGCGTGGGTTTTTTGCAGTTACTGCACTGCAGTAAAGTTGTCAGGTTGAAAGTGACATCACTGTCATAATACAGCAGCTTTAGGCATTATAATTTTAAGAGAATTAACAATAAATATCAAAGATCTTACAAATGTAAATCATTGGAATAAAATTTCTTGTGAAAGCACCTGAATGTGTGACAATATTCATGAAGCTGAGATGTGAGAGACAATACTTTTTTCTGTTGCAGACATGGGGGCCTACACCTTGTGTGCTGCATCTACTTTCAATGGTTTTCCGAAACCCAAGTGTTACGTCATTGCAACGGAGTCAATCTGGTAAGTCCTGCAAAACAGCTGTCTGTAACAGCTGTTTCATAAAATGTGTACATAACCCTTATCCTGTTGAGCCATGTGTTCCAGCATGGTTCATTTGTCACTAACAACTTAACAACACAACATATTCCAGCATAACTTGTAACAAACATCAAACAACTGATCTCCACAAGAATGTGGGCCCTTCACTAAAAATGTCCATAAAGACTCTAAGAGTCTTTTCTCATTTGTACAGAATGGAAACTTGTTTAGTTATAATAGTAATTGTCTAGGGTCCTTACATGTGTTGAGGAATTTTGAATCACTTGACTTTAAAGATTGAATATGATACGTCAATTTTACATTTTCCACTGAGAAAGTATACAAAGCCATTCCAAGGGGGTTGGGGTGTATTTTTCTTATTTTCCCAGTTTCTTCATTATGTAAAATAATCCTTAAAATTGCCCATTTCATTAAAAAATACAACAGTCTGCCTGATAGTACAGCAAGTTTTACCCTGTTGTTTAACCTGTCCTTGTCCAGCTGATCTGGTCAGTGTTCACCCTTCAAAAATCAGAGTATCGGATTAACCTGTACAGTAGTGCATTCCAGTTTACATGATTGATATGATGGACAACCAACTGAAACCTGTGTAGTAAAATCGGCTGTAACCACCAAAACATGTATTTGGTGTATTTTATTTATTGTTACAACTGTTGAACCCTTGCCTTATGTTGTTATATTATTTATTAAAGGAAACTGCTGAAGCCACTCCTACCAAAGAATGAAAAATTCCAAAGAAGCAACAGCATTAGCTCTGAGACTACTACCTGTCAAATGTTGAAGAGTGGAACGGATATGGTTATCCCAGAAAGGGAACTCCATGGAGCATGCAACCTCCCCACCCTGGCTATGACGCCAATTCCAATTGGACCAGAATTCTGACAAACATTTAGCAAACTGAAATCCAATTCCAAAACTTGTTTATCCTCCCAGCTGACATGCCTATCTGATATTATCAAGTTATACATCTTTCAGATCTTCTAATCTTATCATTTATATGTGCAAGTCCATGGTCAATCTGTATTATAATATTGAAATGCTTTCGACTTCTAAGAAACCGGCCTCCACCCATAACCTGATTGGGTTTTTGTATCTGCTGAAATTTGTAATTAAGTTTACATCAACATTGCAACATGTTTGAAATTTTCCCTCCTTGTAAAGAGTACATTTTGATTTCCATTGAAACTGTCATTACATGTTGAGATGTCATAATATTTCTAAATCGACTGTAACCTACAATGTACCAGATATTACCAGTAAAATGATCTTTGTCACCATGAAAGACATGATGCCAATGATTAGTTGTGGAACATTATTACTGAAAATAACATTCATGACAAGCGTATCAGCTACATAGTGCTTACTTATTCCAAAGATTAAAGTTGTATTTTACATATATTATTTTACAAATATTTTCACCAAATTAAGATATTTATTATCAATTATTTGGAAATTTCTCTGATACAAGTAGTTAAAAGACTTTATTGTTGATAAATGGTAAAACTTTAAAATGTTATGGATCCCTTAAAGAAGGCATCAGTCTGCTTGTCAATGTTGCTTTGCTATGATGAGATGCAAATTTCATTGTAGCAAACTACTGCATTCAATATACAATTTGAATCATGAATTACAAATACAAAACTTACCCAGTTTGTAATGTTATATATAGTGCATGTCAAATTCTCTTGATACTTTGTTTTGGTCACCAGGTAATTGAATAAATCATTTTTGCATCATCAAACATTTTGGGTTCCGGTGTTTTAATAAATAGAACCTGAACAAGCAAGGTTCAGTAGACGATAATTAAGGGCTTCCCGACAGGTAAATTACTACACATATGTCTGACTTGTTGATTTAGTTGTGCACTTCCATATAATTTGGCATTTTTCTCAAAAATCTGCAAAATTTGTGTAATTTTCATGTGTAATAAGACATTAAACTGGTCCAATCATTTCCATTCAAGTTAATACATTACCAGGTCCATGGGACATTGGTGATTTACAAATTTAAGTAGGACCATCCTGAACCACTGACAGTTAGTGGTGGTACCAGGTGTCCGGAATGGGTAAGCGTAGCATGCTACACCCATCCGGATTGGTCCCAAAATTGTCTAAATATTGTATGAAATGATACAGTATATGAATCACTTTAATAAGTCAAAGCCGGGAATGCTGTCGCTAATCATTTGAGTGACTGAGGTGTCATATTTGGCCACAATGTCGTTATATCGACCATAGAACTTTTTGAAAGTCCCCAAGAGTCTTTGGGATGTGTATCCCTGTCTGCAATGAGCGGTTTCTCATTTGAAAATCAGTGTAGGAATCACAAGCCCTACAATATCTTATTTCTTTACCTATTACCATATACCACTCTTGAATTAAATCAACCGATATTGATACAGTTATTGGTAAAGTTTACATGTTATTTTGACTACACTTGTAGAAGTGCTGTTTGCTTTTCCAAATTTCTGTTACATGTACATGACAGTCTGGTTATCATGCAACCAATGTCATGCATGATATGATGGAACATCTAAATAATGTAACAATGTGTCCAATAAGCCATGGATATGAATTTGTAAAAGTTTCTGGGTCTCTTCCAATTTACTCGCCAGTGAATGAGATAATAAAATTAGGTTATCCACAATTCTCTGTTTATGCCCTCTGACCTTGTTTGCCGGAAGGCTTTTTTTAATACCAACGTAAAGTTGGCGTCATCCTCATCCTCATCCTCAGCCTCAGGGGTCACGCGAAAATGAGGATGAGGATGACGCTACAGCGTCAGCTTCACCGGCGTCAGATCCGATTATTCCCGAATGCGTCTGATGGAACAATAAGTGTAAAAACGACTTTAAAAATGTGCTCCAAGTTTCATATCACTGTAAATGTTAATCAAAACACAGTGGGGTATGTATTTCATAATATTTAGTAACCTCTCCTCTTAATATCCGTTTCTCACGATGTAGTTAACGCAATATTCTTAGCCCTTAATTTCCTTAAAGTTCAAAGGTTGTATGTTTAATACGTTGACTTTTCAGGCCTCAAGTAATAGTTATACGAGTTAATTGTTTATATGTCCTCTGAATAATTAGGGCTTTTATATTGCCTCTCATGGTGGCGATTTTTACACATTTCGGACCACGTATACTTTTTTGCACCAATTTTTGGAAAATCTTAACGCAAGAGTTGAGAGGATACCAACAAACACATCCGCGGATCCATGGACTGAAAATTACGAACATTCCAAAGAACTAGTCTGTATTAGATATTCTAACGATAAAATATTACCTACGAACCAGTTTTACGATTCAAAAGAAAGTTGAGAAAGAATGGAGTTGTTATTTTCTTAAGTTTTGGGCGAATTTTATCATTTAACCGTCATCGGGTAGCGCAACTTCGGCAATCTTCGGATACGACGCTGAAGCTGACGCTGAGTAGCGTCATATTCAGCGTCAGCTAGAAAGGTCACCTGAGGCTGAGGATGAGGATGAGGATGACGCCAACTTTACGTTGTTTTTTTTAATTCAATTTCTTAACAATTTTAAACTTTCCATATTCCAGATATCTTTGCCAATTTTGAATTTTTGAAATTTGAATTGAGGAATACATTTGACAATGGCAGGCCACTTCAGGCACACCTGAAGAATTCTGGTCCAATCTTATGATAGCTGCAGAACAGCGCTTGGCTAACTAAGGGTGCCTTTTATGATAAATGTAAACATACCCTCTAGAGAGTCTTTTATTGTATTGCTGCTTGTCATAAGCCTAGTGTGTATCAGTCTTGCAGTCAAGTTAGCCAAGCAGACAACACTTCTTCAAAGTGTATGGTCATCAAGACATAATCTCATAGGTCAGGTAATGCAATAGTTTCTCATTCTCATCATGTGGAATCTTAAGAACATAATCATGAGCAGACAAAATCCTTATTGGGAAAGGTCTGTCCATCAGATCAGAATCAACGTCATCTCAGTCCTTGCTGACTGGTAACCCCTGTCCTCCAAAGTTTGTATTTCACAATTAGGTCAAGTTGGTTTAAAGTAGTTTGGCACAGTACTTGAGAAATTCCATGATTTACTCTGATTTTGTACCATTAGAGATTTCTCAGTGAAATCAGGCCTGTCTTCAATGTGTAGACAAATTTACAGACTAGTAGTAGTAGAAATTTTGAGCACTTACTCATTTCTTATCTTAAACAATATCTCTTGATAAAGGGGTAGGCGTATTTGTAAAATCATATGAGAGTTTTGTCGTAAGCCATACAGAATAATAGTAGAAGGGAAATCAGAGAGACTGACCTGCACCTGTTTAGGAAATCTGCATATTAACTTTTGTTAAAGGTACACGGTCACCGTAAATTTGCATAGTCCATATATGGTAAAGGGGCGGGACTTAGCGTACAACCCCCTAACACCTGTGGCTTTCGGTCCTCCATATTCGATATGTCAAAGGACATGCGGACAACGCTGCTAAGTATGCCATGGCTGGTCGTTTGGGGCGCCCTTTTTAAAAAGCGGCCACCCAAGTAAAATTTATGATTGGCTATTAAAAACAGGTGACCGAATACCTTTAATGGTGGATGACCACTTCAGTTGGCTATATTTTGCATTTATAAAAGCTCAACATTCATAGTTCCTGAAGACCATGGCATTTTGGGTTTTTATGATAAATTTGCCATTTTTTCTTTAATATTTTTACATACTCTTTAATATTTGATATAATTAAATACTTATTTAGATGCCTCATATTGCTGTTGAAATTTAGAAGGAAAGAAATCGTTAAAAAGGCAACCTTCAATGGTACAAATCAAAGAGGATCATGGGTAATTTATAGTACTGTGTTAGGGTGTACATTTAACTGCAAGTCCAAATACATGTACCGTAACCATTATTTTTACTGACTGGATCTATTATAACATACAATGGCAAGTATTAAAGTGAAAATAAAGTTTTTAGAGAAACTGTGTTTTCAATTGGCAAAGTACCGCCACTTGATGGCTCGGCTGATGGGGAACTGATAGTCTTGGCAAGATACACACTGTGTCCAGAATTTTGACTGATAACAAGTCCAGAGTTATCTACATGCAGCCTCTATATTCTTCCATTCTTGGATATCTGGCATATTTTTGCAGCCTGTGGATGGGAATTTGAAATGGCTTCGAAAAAATGTTGATTTCTCTGCTAAGCTAAGCCTGCACTTCCCCACTGGTGGAAAACTTTGAGAGGTGCATAAACACTGAGTTATCAAGTTTGCAGTGCATGGACATATGAGATAATAGACACTACCCATTGAAGTTAAAACAAGGCAGAGAACGCCACATTAACGCGTCAAGCCATTTAGCAAAATGCCTTGTAAAACAGAGAGTCATTTGGCCAGATAACAAGTAAATTGGTGGTCAACTTCAGTGGTCTGGTACAGCGATTGTAATACAAAAGTCAGCAGGAAGCCCAACTCTGGCCATAAAATTGATACTGATACTACAGGCTGCGTAAACATCGCACAGTGGTACAAACCATTTCTCTCATGGTGTATCTTAGAAAATAAACTGAATCGAATGAAGAATAATTCACAATTGACACCGATTGAGATTACCCGCTGATTTTGGTGCTTGCAGTTGCTGTACCCAACCAGTGAAGTTGATCGCCAATTTATTTGTTATCTGGCCAATGACTCCCTGTCTCACTAGGCATTTTGCTAAAAGGCTTGACGGGTTAATGTGGTGTTCTCTGTAAAAAAGGACAGAATCAAATCATCGGTTCATTAAAAATATAGGGTTTGCAACTCTTTATTACTAAAAATATTTAGTTTAGTCTAAAATCTCAAAACAAAATTTTCACTCTCAGCTACTCCAATTTTTTCCATACATTCCATTCAAAACCAAACATAACCATTATGGATCTCCACTAAAATGCTCTTTCAGTAAAATTACTTCTATAGACAGCAATCTTTCATATATGTGCTTTTGGGAATTTCCAGAGTAACTGCTGTTCAAATTCCCCTTGCATAAAATTTTTAAAGATTTGCTTCTAGCATGATTAAATCATGAACTGAAGTATTCAACAAGGCTTCGACAATCACTGTTAATTTGGCAAATAATTGGCGAGGAAAGACGCTTTACATCAATTTCTGATGGTTTCAATTAAATATTTACATTGTATTAATACAAAGGAGCCTTACTAAAATGGACAAGTTCTACACTGACAACAGTATGAAATGAAAGAAAAATAATTATCAGATATGCATTTTATTAGTACCTTTTTGAGTAGAAAGTAGAATTTCAATATTTGATACAAGTGCAACTGGTTATGTCGGCGCATTCAACAAAAGTAGATTACAATAGATATCTGGAGCAGTAAACCAATTATAGATATCTGGAAAAGTTAACCAGTAGTTATGTTCTTCATGATTCTCAAGCCACCATGCACAACGAGTTCTAATCACTCAAATGATAGTTACTGGTTAGTTGTAATACGTTTACGCACCAGGAGTGGCACTCAGCTCTGAATTTGTACCCTGAGCAGTTCAAACAATAAAGCACTGCAATTTTTCTTTTAAAAAAAGTGCTAAATGTGGAGTCAAAAGTTGTGCTAAAAGGAGGTTGGAAGTCTACATTTCATCTAAAGTTCCACAGTCAAAAAGTCTACATGGAAAGAAAAAGAGTCAAACTGTAGAACATGTGTGCATACCACTCAAACAGGAGTGATCCCCACATTGATGTCAGGAAAAAGTGCAACTCCAGAAAAAGTTCATTTCATATTTGATGGATGTTTGAAGTAAATGCGATGCTTGGAGTAATGTTCCTGGATGAACTGTAACCTGTAAACATTTTCACCCTGCAAGAAAAGGACAAGTTGTAAAATTTCTGTTTGTTTACAACAATTCATCAGAGGTTTTATTGACTCTACCTGACTCCACTAAGGTAGCCATACACCAAAGTCATCACCTACATGACATTTCTCACACAATTTACATATACTAGCACTGTATTTGCCATATCATCTACAAATATACAATTTGTAACGTTGCAGTTGTCATATCATATATAAATTATAACATTGTATTTGCCACATCACCCAATATCATATACAAATTGTAACATTGTATTTGCCACATGTGCAATTTGCAACATTGCACTTGCCAAATCAGATACAACATGAAACATTGTATTAGACCTATCATTTCAAAAAATGCAACACTGTATGTCATGTACAAATTATAACATTGTATATCATGTCAAAAACAAATTGTAACATTGTTTGTCATATATACAAATTGTAACATTGTATTGTTATATCAACAACTGCACCATCTTTTTATAGATGCAAATAGTCACATTATTAGCCTTCTTGTTTAGATTGACAAATTGCACTTTCTCACTGTATTGTATCTCTGTATTTGCTTACCTCATGAGTGCTTGTCAAAATAGCATCATTACTGAAAGCCTCTTACTCAGTTGCTTCTTCATGTCCTTCAACTCTATTTACAACTTCAGTTCTGTTGGAGGGTACAATAATATACATCACTCGTATTTCATACATATCGGACAACTTATGTATTCCTTCACGATATGGCCAACTCTCTTTTTTGAATCTATTTACGTAATTGGAGATGTTCTTATGGAGTGCTTACTAGTATTCTACAACAATCTCTAATACACTGAACATGGATGATAATAGCACTTACATGTCCCTGTGAAGTATATTCGGACCAAAACAAATAGATTTACAAGCATAGGGTTGTAACATAAATAATAAAATCCTCACTGCCAACAATATTTTCCGGATTGAGCAGAACTACTTTCTACAGATTTTGTATTATACTTTTGTGCATTTATGCTTTTGCAAAATGATCCAAATATTTTGGATTACTTGTTACTACATTTCTACTCACGGCCCTTCTGTCACCTGTCACAATTTTGAAAGAACAAAGACAAGATTTTTCCAAGAAACTGATAATACTTACATCTGGCACATTGCAAGTTATGATTTCCGTATTTCACTAATCTCACAGTACACATAACTGTTGACTTCACACATCACAATACATGCTATCTCAATTTCCAAAGCAATAGAACCTGCAGAAAATGCACTGAGTATTAGAATCCTGATACTCATGGTCATCATGTTCCCAATTCACAGTTCCAGTAAAAAAAATTAAATAAAAGAAAAACTGCATTGCCTTAATATTTCCATTATTTACCCTTCCAATTTGGTCTGCCAGTACTTTATTCTGTGTGGTGTGGTTGGAGCAATAAATGTACAACTGGCATGATAGATTTTGGTCTTTAATGTCACTCCTATTACAGATACATCATTTAAGTGAACAAAAATAGAAGATAAGTGAACATAAATAAATTGCTCTTCTGCTGCTTCATTATGACTGGCGAGAATTATAACTTCAAATCAGTATGTCAGCTATCTAAAAGTGTCAAGATAGTACAGAACTGTGACTTTTTGAGATTAGAATTTCCAAAAAATGTGGTTAAAAAGCATAAATTACATGTAATTACTCAGCAAAATATTTCCAACATTGTAATATTGAGGACTTCAAAAAATCATAGAAAGATCTCTAAACCTGCTTTGCTGAAAATGTTATAATATTTTAATGATTGATACACCAAGTTATTACAATATATGTTTTAATGACTAATAAATGATTTAAAAAGCCATGTGCTTTACCATTCTTGAAATCTATCCATTGTATTATAGTAGTAATGGAAATATTAAGAAAATACCGAAGCCTTTACATTTTACATTTTTCACTTATTTCCTTTTTCACATGAGATTTAAGGTAGAATGTGCCTCAGGGACAGATATTCAGACTCAACTTTGTTCTATTCTTTTCTGGTCTACTTCTCGTGAAGACTAATTTTAAAGGTTTTGAAGTCAGAAAAATTTCCCCATCTTAGTTTTGAAATTGAAAACTTTTCATCATTGAATTAACACGGGGATGGCAACCATCTTGAGTTTCAAATGTCTGAAAATGTACAGCAATTTGTTTCTCCTGTAACAAAATTTGCATGCTGCCCCATGATTTATGCTTGATCTTAAATTCAAAGGGGCAAGTTTGAGCAAAAGTTTTAAGTCTTTCAATTTCAAGGCACATACTAACTTAACTTTGTCATGGGGAGGCGAAGCAGTTTATTACATATATCGATTTGTCATTGACAGTGATATCAGCTACAGCCTATAGCGTATAGCATTATTGGTCCATGAACATGTAGATGTCCAATACAAGTTGTTTTATACACATCTGCTTCTATTATTATTATATTTTTCCCATTACAATCAATCAATGTACATCAGCAGCAAATTCCTGCACATTAATGTACAATTAAAATCTAAGTGGCTGGACACAGTAGTATAATTTGAATGCAACTACAAACTACTACCTCCTACTTGAAAGATTTTACGTCATGCATTGTATTCATGTGTAAATTTGGTGAAGAAAACCATCTCACACATATTATTGAACAACTATTTATAAGAACATTATGAAGATTATAGTTCACATCTTAGAATGAAAAATACCATTATAAAAATGTACATTACCTTTAGTAGTTATACCTGGTACCTGGCCTCATGAATTTTAAATCAATGTCTGTGACATGAGTATTGTTCACTGGTGTGAATTAAGTCCATTTAGCTCTTCTTGAAATGACTGCTTCACTTTTTAAGGACCTCGGTTTATAGTGCCTTGCGGCAAGCTCCCTCAGTATTAGGAGGTTTACATTTACGACATCCATCAGCATTTTAATGCAATATACATAAACCATTACGAGTGCAGTCTTTCTACACATTACCAGAAAACCATAAAATATTGCTAGACCTACTTTTAAACAAACATCAGTTCTTAACAGATACATGATTCATCAAGAGACAGGGTTACCACAGCATATCATATTACATAGGCCATTCTGTGGGAGTAAACAGGATTCTATTAAGTTGCAATTTTATCATTGTAACTGAAAGAATATTTTAATATTTCAAATGTATCAATGCCATATTATAAAAGAAGAAATTTGAATGTTGGTCACATTAGAAAGGCAATGTTATAAATGATATGCAGGTAATACTCAAGGGCATCACTTTTCTGGTTTTAGGACATGTGTATTGGATCTTCAAGTTTGTTCTGTATCCATCACTATGCGACATGCTATGATCTACATCATTCTTAACACTCCAAGATTACATCCAAAAAAGTTATCACTTTCTTCTCAGAGAGTTAAAATACATCATTATTGACCCATAAAATAGGTAGAAAAATGTTAGAAAAATACATTTACATGTACTAGCATTTAACCACGTCCCTCTATCCCGGACCGTGATTTAACAGTTTTTACATTGGGGCAATAATTACACTAGTATTTGTGACAAAAAAGTACAACTACTTTTAACCATTTACCGATTATTATTCCCAATATATCTACTGTTTTGTCAATGGTTCAAAATCTGATTTGCTATGTATATTTACTGTTTTAAAGATTGTTTCATCATGTTAACTTTCACAAGAAGATCTACATGTCTGCCAGGTTAATATAGCTGTGTGCAGCAAACTTCAGTATTGCAATGCAGCACATCTGAAGAAACCTGGCACCTCTTTCAATCAAAACACGTCATTGTAAAATGACAGTCCCTGTTTGGTTAATAAAGTTAGAAAACATTGAGGAAATTGGGTTTAACCCTTTCACCCCAGTTCCCTGTATACAGGTCCAATTTTACCATAGAAAACAATGGATTTGGGACAAACCATGGTGGTGAAAGGGTTAAGATTGATAAAAGCATATCCGGAGAATAGCCAAGAAAGAATTAAACTTGTATTGATGTGTATGTGAACTGTTGATGTACTGAGTACGAATGGAATTAGTTTGGCCAAATTTGTGTAATAATTGGGTAATAGATCCTGCTGATGTGTAGCTGGCTCGGAAGGTTATATCTGATTGGTCAATTGTCACTATTCACAGCAACTTGGGCAGTCTATTGTGTATAATTCAATGATAACAGTAAGATTCAACCAACCAATTGGATAACAGCTTCCAAGATGCTGCACATTAGCCCAATAGATGTGGCTATATATTAACAGAGTACGTATGAAAAAGTTAGAACAAAATGGCCACGTAGCAGTCATATTAGATTGTGTCAAAAAAGAGTCATATTAAATATGTTGTCCTTTAGCCATGTTCAAATTAAATCCGTCCAGGCATGGATTTGGACACGGAAAAATCAGAATCAGTGGATGATATTGCTGAAAATATTAGACATTCATATTTACGTCATGGTGTGTTGTCCTTGTGGCAAATTTGAAAGAAAACAGTCATTACATGTCTGTGTAATGGCTTGAGACATAAAAATTGAACAAAATGGCCACCTTGCAGCCATATTGGATCGTACCTCAAAATACTTCTATGTGCATATGTAAGTCACAGTGTATTGTCTTTGTGCCAAGTTTGAAAGAAATCACTTGAGGCATGTTTTAGTTATGGCTTTAGACATGAACAAGCGACCTAGCGGCCGATATAGCTCCGCTGAGTTTATGTAGAGAATAACTATTTTTGACACATGTTGATGAAGAAGGAGGAAATCTTTGATAGCTCAATGCAGTGGCCAGAAAAAAGTGGCTAAAATAAGCTGCACAAATACACAATTGAAGATTTCATCATACTTTGAATATATCACATCGGATCATCCCTAGGAACATGTCAACCAAAGCTATCTGATGAGTAGTGTTTTGAGAATAAAATTTTCTGACCAATCATCATAATTTCAAAAGGTCAAATTTAGTTTATCTATAGAAACCTGTATACCAAATTTCAAAGCTGTTAGACCAGTACTTTTTGAGAAACACATATTTTGACCAAAAATGGGAAAAATTGCCCTAAAATTCAAAATTGCAGATTTCATCATCATTTCAATAAATATTATTTAGTTCATCTATGGAAACCTGTATACCAAATTTCAAAGCTATCAGATGAGCAGTTTTTGAAATACACATTTTTTGACCTAAAATTGCAAAAATTGCCCCAAAAAAACAAAACAACAGATTTCAGGAGAAATTAAATATATATTACTTAGCTCATCTGTTGGAACCTGTATACCAAATTTCAAAGCTATCATACCAGTACTTTTTGAGAAACACGTTTTTTGACCAAAAATGGCAAAAATTGCCCAAAATTACAAAATTGCAGATTTCATCATAATTTCTACAAATATCATTAAGGTGATCTGTAGGAACCTGTATACTAAATTGCAAAGCTATCAGATGAGTACTTTTGGAAATACACATTTTTTGACCAAAAATGGCAAAAATTGCCCCAAAAATACAAAATTGCAGATTTCATCATAATTTCAATACATATCATTTAGTTCATGTGTAGGAACCTCTATACCAAATTTCAAAGCTATCAGATGAGTAGTTTTGGAAATACACATTTTTTGACCAAAAATGGCAAAAATTGCCCCAAAAATACAAAATTACAGATTTCATCAGAAATTCAATATATATTACTTGGTGCATCTATAGAACCTGTATACCAAATTTCAAAGCTGTTAGACCAGTACTTTTGAGAAATACATTTTTTGACCAAAAATGGCAAAAATTGCCTTAAAAATGCAAATTTGCATATTTCTTCACAATTTGAACAAATCTGAAATAGATCATCCCTAGGGACATATGTACCAAATTTCAAAGCTATCTGACTGGTAGTTTTGAAGAAGAAGATTTTTAAAGATTTTTTTACCAAAAATGACAAAAATTGCCTTAAAAATACAAATATGCAAATTTCACCACGATTTGAACAAATCTGACTGAAGTCACCCTAAGTAAACTGCATATCAAATTTCAAAGTAATCGGACAAGCGGTTTCAGAGAAGAAGATTTTTTTACCAAAAACACCAAAAAATGCCCCAAAAATACAAATATGCAAATTTCACCACGATTTGAACAAACTTAAGTGAGGTCACCCCAAGTGAACTGCATATAAAATTTCAAAGCAATTGGACTTGCGGTTTCAGAGGAGAAGGCAACGACGACGACGGAAAATCAACCTATTTGATAAGCTCCGCGTCGCTGAGAGCGGAGCTAAAAAAATGGTAACAAAATGGCCGCCAGGTGGCCATATTGGATCATATTATGAAACTAATCAACTTGCATATGTATGGTGTAGTGTATTATCCTTGTACTAATTTTACAAGAAAGCTGGTAGGGCATGTCAGAGATATCAGTGTAGACGCACACAGACACGCAGGACAGACTTTGTTAAACGAGGACTTAAAACAGTTAAATTTGATGTTTAATTGGCAAACAGCCTTCAAAACGTATCCAACAGTAATGAAATATTCATCAATCAGTAAGAATTTTTGACTTCTTAATGGGAGTATATAAGAAGTGAAGATAATGGAAAGAAGTTAAAATATCAAAAGAATTTAAGTAGAGCCACAAATTTTTCTATACCTAAAAATTGGTATTTCAAACTGATGCTGCTGAAACAAGTCATTGACAATGACATAGTCCCCACTTGTAATAGGAGTATTAGTCTTGATGGGGCAGGGAAATGTGGTCATTAAGAAGTATCACTGTAGTGTATATGTTCAGATCTATGGACACATAGGTCTATGTCATTGTTCCCAATTTGAAACAAGAGGCATGTCTAAGTTATGGTTCCAAATCGGGAAAAAAGATCAGACCTATAGCTGTATTGGCCAGCCAAGAAATACATAGTGGCATAATAAATGAGTTACAAGATGTGACATCTTAAGGTCTATTATCCTATCAAAATTGAAGTGTAAAGAACTTGTGGTTACTGAGTTATGCATATATATGCATAATCAAGTCAAAGGTCATAAAGGTCACGTGACATTTTGAAAAAAAAATTGTATTGCCTAAAGCTCTATTGGCTTGCCCACAATTATATATGTGCATAATTAATGAGGTAAAGCATGTGTTGTCATAAGGTCTCCCATCCTACTAAATATAAAGGACATAGCACTTGTGGTTACTTATTTATTGACATAATCGTGTATTCTAGGTAAAAGGTTATCAAGGTCACATGACATTTTGTCAAATAATTTCTCTCCTATAGTCTATCCCTATATACCAAAAATCATACATCTAGCTCTATTGGCTTGCTCAAAATTAGATATGCACATAATTAATGAGGTACAATATGTGGCGTCATAAGGTGTCCCATCATACCAAATATGAAGGGTGTACCACTTGTGGTTCCTGCGTTATGGACAAATATGTATATTTGAGGTCAAAGGTCACCGAAGTCACGTGACATTTTGTAAAAAAAATTGTCTTGATAAGTTATCCCTATATACCAAAAATCAGACATCTAGCTCTATTGGCTCGCTCAAAATTAGATATGCACATAATTAATGAGGTACAATATGTGGCGTCATAAGGTGTCCCATCATACCATATATGAAGGGTGTAGCACTTGTTGTTACTGAGTTATGCACAAATATGTATATTTGAGGTCAAAGGTCACCGAAGTCACGTGACATTTTGTCAAAAAAATTGTATTGCTAAGTTATCCCTATATACCAAAAATCAGACCTCTAGCTCTATTGGCTCGCTTAAGTTTAGATATGCGCATAATTAATGAGGTACAATATGTGGCGTCATAAGGTGTCCCATCATACCAAATATGAAGGGTGTAGCACTTGTGGTTACTGAGTTATGGACAAATATGTATATTTGAGGTCAAAGGTTTTAGAAGTCACATGACATTTTGTAAAAAAAATTGTCTTGATAAGTTATCCCTATATACCAAAAATCAGACCTCTAGCTCTATTTGCTCGCTCAAAATTAGATATGCGCATAATTAATGAGGTACAATATGTGGCGTCATAAGCTGTCCCATCATACCATATATGAAGGGTGTAGCACATGTGGTTACTGAGTTATGCACAAATATGTATATTTGAGGTCAAAGGTCACCAAGGTCATGTGACATTTTGTCAAAGTGTCTGAGATATCTGCGTGAACGGATGGACTCATGGACGGACATGACCCAATCTATAAGCCCCCTGGACTGTATCTGTGGGGACTAAAAACTGTGTCACTGCATCCTTTTTGCAATATGAATACGATGAGAAACTAAATTTTTATTTTTCTTGGCCTTATACATGGGAGTCTATGGACTGCCTTATACATGGGAGTCTATGGACTGCCTTATACATGGGAGTCTATGGACTTCCTTATACATGGGAGTCTATGGACTGCCTTATACATGGGAGTCTATGGAGGTGAAAACTAAAAAGTCCTCTAACACGGCCAAATTTGATCGCATTGTGAAATAAATCGACGTGCATCTGTATGAGGTAGGGTACTATCCTTGTACTAAGTTTGAACAAAATCGCTCCAGGCGTCTCTGAGATATCTGGGTGAACGGACGGACGCACAGACGCACGCACGCACGCACGCACACACGGACGCACGGACATGACCAAACCTATAAGTCCCCCGGACGGTGTCCGTGGGGACTAATAAGGCATGCATTCTACCTAGCTAAGATACAGACATAGCAAGAAAACAATTTTATTAATGAAAGAGGGCATTAAAATCAGAATCTGGTGATTGACTTGAACTGTATTTTCTTACATTCACACTCAAAATAGTAAGTATGTTTTACACAGCCTGTTCTGCTGGGAGATAAAGCTTAAAATACATTTTAACAGCATGTGAAAACTTTTGGCAGATTTGTCATGAGTTAGAAAGGAGCACATGTCAAACAATCCTTGGGAAACTGCACATCATATTTGAAAGCAATTGAGCAGGTGATTCCAGGAAGGAAAATTTACACAAAAACTTTAACATTCTCCAGTATATTATTGCTAATTTGCTATTAAAAATTACATCAAATAATTTAAAGAATATAATCTTGCAAAGTTTTGTTTTAATCTCAAAATTGAAATTCAACTATATTATTATTGATGATAATTATTTGAACAATTTTAAACAACAATTACAGGTGGGTCACTTCACTCCCTCTATGCTATTTTTGAGATTTGCATTCTATTTTAACAACAGGAGCTTATTATCCCATGGTGTAATTTAGCTTTATGTAATGGAGGGAAAGCCTGCCATACGCACACACAGATATACAGACACTGAATTTTCCACCTATCAGACACCGTCTGATTGTCAAGGCATGATAAGATGGGAGCTAAAAATTATGTAAAGTAACCAGGTCATGGAAATAACCACAAGTAAGAAAGCAGACTTGGCTAAACAAGTTAAACAAGATTTTCATGATAAATTATTACATTCAGTTTAGAGGCAAAAATATTAATATTGCAAAAAGACTTTATTCAACTTTCCAGCAAAAGCAAGATGATTATCACAGGATAAAAAGAAAACATCAAGTGTGTAGCAGTTTATACTAAGTACTACTGCAAAAGATATTAAATGTATCTGCTTTTCGTTCTTTCTAAATTCATGAAGTTTTTGATATACAAAGAAGTAATTCTGTATAATAATACATGACATATTCATGTTGCACATTGAACAATAAAAAAAATCAACAAAAAGTTTGCATTTTTTCGAGGGGTTGAATGCACAGACTCAATTTCTGATTATCATAAGATTCATAATTAAGAAATATTAATCTTGATGTCAACGATTTTTAACAATGCAATTTTCACTTTTTTTATCATGGTTATTATATCAAACTAAGTGTTTGTAACCCATTAAGCTACTGCGCATTAACCACCTGTCTGAAATGAAAAACATTGAAAAGATTTAAGATTTATGTTTGTACTCTTGACTACTACACTTTTAAACCCAAATGAAGAACAAGATAATACACATCAGTGGTAGGTATTTTAAAAGTTATAAAAGATTACATACTCTCTACTGCCATTTTATGGATTAAACTTGACAAATATAACCATACAACTAACAAATTTGACATCCTAAATGCTGAAAAGTTTCTTTTAAAAATGCACAAATGATTTTGTGATCATTCCATTTTTCAAATTATGGAGACTACAGAGAATATGAGATACACCATTCAGCTGAACATACTTCTTTTTAAAATTTATTCACACAACTAATACTTCAATAAACATCACTTTTAGGTAGAGCTTGTCAGAGTTATCAAATATCCAATAAATTCAAACATCAATGGGTTTATATCTCGCTTGCTTGGTCTATGACAGTACGAGTTATTTTTCTGGTTCAGGGCTGTCAGCAAAGGTGAAGAGAACTAGTAAACTGTGAAATGTTTTGGATGGATGATAAAGCTATAAGATATTGTCCATGTCATTGTTGAGACACTGTCCACAGATGGAGATTTACAGGTTTGAAGGCAGTTTATTCAGGGTGTTAAAAACCTTTCAGCTTACTTTAGAATTGGTAAGGGTGACTCCTGCCCACACCATGTTTCATGGCTGGCGATTTGAAACGAGAAGGCCCACCACGTGCACTGACTCCACCGGTTGAAGTACCACCACTGCCCCATCCTTGGTTGCCACCACCTACAGAAGAACACGATATCACAAATTTAGTTCGTATTCGTCTAAAGTGGCACTACAGTAACTTTAAGATCTTGGAAACACATTATTTTAATACCAACAATTAACGTCACACCTCGCAATTAGGTACAAATTGTGTGATACCATTGAAAAAACAATCATGGAAAACGTTGCACATCTTAATAAGGTAACACTATTTTGACAGGAATGACATCTCTTATACACATAAATTGGCTGGAATAATTACCCAATTTAAAGGCTAGAGGGTCTCATTTCAGCAAATGTTGTGGTCTCTTCTCTGACAATTATATAACAAATCCAATCTCTAAATTTGATTTTGACAGAACCATGGTATAATTTTGCAAGTTCAATCAAAGTCATACAACATTATGAATAAAGCCTTTAAAGGCTTGCTTATAATCCTATCCACCAACCAAACTTATTCCAACAATTTATACTTCACTCTTTGTTATTCGCTGTGCACAACATTTGTACTTAGGTTTTTCGATACTAGCTACAATTATGGTGACACGTGGATTCTTGTAGCACTATATAAACTTGTGAACACTAGACAGATAGTTCCACTCCAATTTTTGAAGCTCAAACTCTCAATGACTTCTAGTTTTAGTTCCTGTGAAAACACAATGTGTACTCACAGGAACTACAGTAATGACTGTTTAACACTGGGGACTTACCAAAACCTGATCCATAATTTCCACTGTTATCCCCTCCTGTACCACTGTAGTCTTCGTAATATCCTTCATTACCACTGAAAGACAACAACAACACATCAATACAGCCCTGCATGTGTCGTTTATCATCATGATTTACAGGACAATGGGACCAAAGAAAGTACAAATTTATTGCCTGATAAAAAAGTCTGGTTTTCCTGGACCTTTCCTGACTGGATTTACTTCATGAATAAAGCCAAAATGAGAGTTACTCACCCACTGGTGTCACCATATGACTGATCATAGGACTGGCCATAACTCTGATTGCCATAGGATTCATCATATCCCTGAAAACAATGAAATATTCGTCACTTGTCATCTCACTACAGTAACATTTTTTCACTTCAAACAAACTTTTCCAATGATTTTGCAAACTCATTAAGAACAAGACTGTCAATTATCAAATGCAATCTTGAGTGATTCCAGTTCTTCTCCATGTAAAACACAATCCCCGAAACCAGTGTACATATATGGTACCATGAAATACTGCATGAAGATCACACAGTAACCTTTCAAATACGATTTTATGTATCACTCAACATCTTTCAACGCTTTGCTATGCTTTCAATATTTAGTTTAAGTCCTGATTTCTCGAGATAACATAATTTCACCAATATGGTAACTGTTGATATATTTGTAGATACTGTACTATCAAAGGATACATTACAAACTGTAAAATATTTGTTACTTACATAAGATTCTTGATCTGCCATCTGTTGGTTCATAGCTCCACCTGTGTTATCATACTGTTGAGCACCACTTTGTCCCCCTCCCATCCCCATACCACCTCCAAAACCAGTTCCTCCTCCCATGCCACCGCCACCACCACCTCCCATTCCCATGCCTCCCCCCATGCCACTGCCACCACCTCCCATACTACTACCCCCTCTCATACCAGTTCCTCCCCCCATGCCGCCCATACCACCTCCCCTACCTCCCATACCTCCTCCCATACCCATGCCCCCTCTGCCAGATCCAAAGCCTTGTCCCCTTGGTCCTGATTGTGCTTGACCCCTCATTGCCATCCCTCCTCTTTGGCCTTGCATGCCTCCTCGGCCCATCATGCCGCCTCTTCCTCTCATACCCTGACCAGGGCCGCCTCTTCCACGACCTCTCATATTAGGTGGTGCATCTAGTGTACCATTGATAGCTGCTAGCTCTCGTAACTGTTCTTGCCTGATCTCATCATTATTATCCTAGCAAGAGAAAAGTCACACACATTTAAGTCGTTACTCCTGTAACAAAAATATCAGTCCACTGAAATTTCAATCGCCATGACAATAACCAAACCACCTGATCTTTTCACACAGCAGAGAACAGTTTACTTACTGGTGTGAGGTATTTCTTGATTTCGTCAAGTGCATAGCCCATTCTGGTATGTGCTTCACCAGGCAAGGCAAAGATTTCAACCATCACATGCAAATCTTCATTCAAATGTGCGTACTTTGACGAAGACTCTTTCCTTAGTTCCTCTTCCTGTTGGGTGACAAAATAACTATGAATAGCTCTGATTGCAAATGATGTGACTATTCTCTTTCATTAATATGTATAAATAAATATTTGTCTGCATTTTCCACATAAATGATGAAAATACCCCCAGCTAGTGTTGCAATGGCTACTAAAAGTTGTGCTAATTCATATAAATTTATGACTCACACTACAAGCTGCAACAACATGCAGCACATGCAACAACAAAATTTGTCTAAACTTTAGGCAACGTTGTCTGATGTTGTGCGCATGAAGCTATATTCAGTACTTAACAAACCTAAAATCATGATCAACGCTATGAATACACATTTTTTACCTTACTTTCAATATATTTAAACCTTCAAGGCACAGATTTTTTAACATTTTTATAGCTCACAGATTATGATAGAATACACCTAGGGTACAGAAATTTGAACTCGAAACTGTTACAATATTGTTTTGATCTGCCTCTTGTATGGACTCATTTTGCAGTGCACGGAGAAAATAAAGATTTCACCCGATAAGTTTTGTGAAAATCAAAAATTTCATACATTGCCCCGTAGAGGTACAGGTAACATAGGGTGCTTGGTAAATATTGGGTAATTTGATTCTCTAGTACCAACTTTTGCATGGTGACCCCTGATTTTTATTCTTGACTACAACTGGGAATTATTTAACCCTTTCACCACCATGGTTTGTCCCAAATCCATTGTTTTCTATGGTAAAGTTGGACCTGTATACAGGGAACTGGGGGTGAAAGGGTTAAAGTTTTCTTTGGAAAGTCTTAGCGAATGTTTAAGTCTTTCAATTTCAAGGCACATACTGTCTGAATTTAGCAATGTATGCCATTTTCTGTTTTGGGTAGAGTTCAGGCACACTCTTCAATATATGTTACTTCCTTGACATGTAAGACTTCAAATGGTTTACATATAAAACAAGCGACCTAGCGGCCGATATAGCTCCGCTGTGTTTATGTACAGAATAACTATTTTTGACACATGTTGATGAAGAAGGTGGAAATCTTTGATAACTCAATGCACTGGCCAGAAAAAAGTGGCTAAAATAAGCTGCAAAAATACAAAATTGAAGATTTCATCATACTTTGAATATATCACATTGGATCATCCCTAAGAACATGTCAACCAAAGCTATCTGATGAGTAGTTTTTTGAGAATAAAATATTCTGACCAAAAATGGCAACAATTGCCCCCCAAAATAAAAATTGCAGATTTCATCATAATTTCAAAATATCACACTTAGTTCATATATAGAAACCTGTATACCAAATTTCAAAGCTGTTAGACCAGTACTTTTTGAGAAACGCATTTTTTGACCAAAAATGGGAAAAATTGCCCCAAAAATTCAAAATTGCAGATGTCATCATTATTTCTATAAATATCATTTAGTTCATCTGTAGAAACCTCTATAAATATCATTTAGTTCATCTGTAGAAACCTCTATACCAAATTTCAAAGCTATCAGATGAGTAGTTTTGGAAATACACATTTTTTGACCAAAACTGGCAAAAATTGCCCCAAAAATACAAAATTACAGATTTCATCAGAAATTCAATATATATTACTTAGTTCATCTATAGAAACCTGTATACCAAATTTCAAAACTATCAGACCAGTAATTTTTGAGAAATACATTTTTTGACCAAAAATGGCAAAAATTGCCTTAAAAATGCAAATTTGCATATTTCTGCACAATTTGAACAAATCTGAAATAGATCATCCCTAGGGACATATGTACCAAATATAAAAGCTATCTGACCAGTAGTTTTGAAGAAGAAGATTTTAAAGATTTTTTACCCAAAATGACAAAAATTGCCTTAAAATATAAAATATGCAAATTTCACCACCATTTGAACAAATCTGATTTAAGTCACCCTAAGCAAACTGCATATCAAATTTCAAAGCAATCGGACAAGCGGTTTCAGAGAAGAAGATTTTTTTACCAAAACACCAAAAAATGCCCCAAAAATACAAATATGCAAATTTCACCATGATTTGAACAAACTGAAGTGAGGTCACCCCAAGTGAACTGCATATAAAATTTCAAAGCAATTGGACTTGTGGTTTCAGAGGAGAAGGCAATTGTTGACGGACGACGACGGACGACGACGGATAATCAACCTATTTGATAAGCTCCGCGTCGCTGACAGCGGAGCTAAAAATCTGAAACTGAGCCTTCAAGTTAGCTTTCCTGGTGGTAGGAAATGTTTATTTTCAAGTTATTTACTCTAGCTTTGCAGTTGATGTTTGAGTTGATTATGTCATAAACTTACTTTGTTCTTATCCCTCATAGAACCTTTACCCAAAATCATTATTCTTGTTCCAGTATCTTCTTGTAATCTTTTAAGAGTGTTTCCTCTTGGTCCAATAATCTTTCCTACGAAATTAAACTGCAAAAGAGAAAGAAGAATACCATTAATGAGTAAGATTGGCGGCCTATTTCTGGTATGTTGTAGGGACAGCAATTTCTTGACAGGAATATAATGAACTACATATAAAGGCAAAGTCATGACAAATGGTTTTATCATGGATATTTTATTTGTTTTCTTTTTTGAACATTTGATAAGATTACTTTTTTTATAATAGTCTTCTTACTGAATATTTTACAAATTTAAAACAAATTTGCAAAGTGCGATGTCCAAAAAACAACTGCACAATTTGTTTAACTATCGTCATGTCAGACCAAACTTCAAGGCTGCATATTACATCAGAAAATCAGCAGCAACATTTTTTATATTTTACAGATTTACAGCGGCATTACTTTAACCCTTTTCCTGCCAAGTCGGTGAAAATCCGCTTGAAATTCGGTGTAGCTAGAATCTGAGCAGCCACGGCCGTTATCCTGCCAAGGCGGTGGAAATCGGGCTACTTTTTGGTACCCCCTTTCCTGCCTAGTCGACGGAACTACGTGTAGCAAACCCTTGCTCGCGCTAGGGGTCGTTCGAGGACAGGTTTTGGGGAGGAACGGCGTTTGCTCTCGAAATGGGTTCACAGAGAGTCCAACGACAGGGAAAGGTGCGGAAGCTACCCAGCCAGTCCCCCACCCCGGTGGGGGACTGGTTTTTTGGGGGGACGAGTAGCGTACTTGGCAGGTTAGCACGTTGACGTATTCTAGCGGAGTTTGGGGTAACTTGGCTCTGAGGCACTACATAGATTGCGGCCGAAATTGACCGTCTCGGCAACGCTAATCTGTAAGGCAACCGCCTAAGACCGCCTCAGCTGGCGGTGCAATTTTTGTGCCAATGGTGCGAGACGAAAATCACGGACTTGGTCCTGATTGACGGGAAGTGCGGACGGATTTGACGGACTCGGCTTGATTAGTCCCTGACATGGAACTGATCCGAACGGACTTGAGCGACATTTGTGAAGGGTAACCACCGCTTTTAACCGACTTGTTACCTTCTCGAAAAGACTACCCACTCAGATGTCGGACGTTGTCGGCTGCACTTGGCTCTAGACGTTCAAGCCGTGCAACGAAACACACCGCCTCAGCCTTGCCATTCAGGAACATGGCCTCAAAATTTGATATCATTGTTCACCGACTTGGCGGCTGCGGTTAGGTGCGTGAACCGTTGTTCACCGACTTGTTACGCCTATATGTTGTCCCTGTGAAGTTCGGCTAACGGCCGAGTCTAACGGGAGTTGGCAGACCTGTGTTTGGTTTATACCGTAGTATGACCGACTCAGGTAGAGGTACCTGTCGGTATATTCCGAGTTTTACGCACTCGGGCGTCAATGACGGGTCGTCATCACCGCTGATGACGTAGACGTGCTGGCCACGTTATTTGAAGGAGCCATGTTTGCCCAACGGACGAGGCCGAGACAGCCGTTGACAATTTTGGCATCCTTCATCTTTGACCGCCTTAGTTGGGTAAGCCGCTCGGCAGGCGACGGTTATGACCTAAACAAGCCGCTGAAGCACTGTTCATTGCCGTACAAGAACGAGACGGCCAGTCCATTACTGCTTAATGGGCAATCTGTCGGGTTGGCTTGTCACCGACTTGGATGACAATACGCCCTGCGCAGGCGTACTTAGAAGGGACATGAGGTTAAAGATACGGGTTTCCCACCCGTACTAAACATGGGCTTGGGGCAACGTCCTTGGGTGGCAGGTGCGCATGCCACGTACCCAGCTGGACGGAATGTCAAGTGAGATGCTAATGACATTGACTATGTTATGCTAAGTGCTCGATTGATTTGCATCGCAAATGAGTATTATTAGCATATCAAATGGTGCGGGCAGGCAATTTACATGACGGGTAGGAATGTCAGCGCCGGTTGGTGGACTGATTGCCGTAGGTCCATTATAATAACAGGTGGATGCATATATTAACACCCCTGCGTCCAATCATGTCCAGGGCTTTGTTTCCCTGTGGCTTTAAAAGGGAGGGACCTGCTAGTCTGTCGACACTGTTCCAGACATGAGCTTGACGGACCGCAAAAGTTTTCTGAAGGCGAGCAGACGACTGAAGCTCAAAGATGCAGAGTCTCGGGCGGTAGTGGTAGCGATCGTTGTGATGTCCCTAGTAAACGTTCTAAGAAGTCGGGCAAGAAACGCTCCCGTAAGGCGAAGCCATCTCCGGCTGAAAAACCAGTGGTAAGCGTAAACGTAAGACCGATCGTTCTGCCGATGAGGATGATGACGGGTCACCGGTTGCCAGTGGTTCTCACCCGGCTGCTCCGGGAGAGACTACTTCACCTGCAGAGACTACATCTGCTCTTGTGGGAGATACTTCACCTGCACAGACTACGTCTGCTGCTGCTAGTGAGACAGTGAGTAATGAGACGGCTGATGCCATTGGTTCTCCCCCGGCTGCTCCGGGAGAGACACCACCTGTTGCTACTATGAGCCCTCATCCTGCGTCAGGAGAGGTTCCTGTGCCCAGTGCGAAAGAGCTTGAGTCCTCGTCATCAGCAGAGGCTGCCGAGCCCGCTCCTGCCATAGTTTCGTGTGCTGCGATGTCCCCGCCGAAAAAGATAGTGCGGAGGGTTCGTTATCAGGATAGCCCACCTGATTTTGAGCCAGATATGATCCTTGATGCCGCTACGGGCGAGTTCAGGCCCAGACGCCCAGACGACGGTGATATCACCGCTGAGTCCGACTCGGAGGTTGACGAGGATGCGGCAGAGGACGATGACTTTTATGACAGGCAGTACGTAGGTGAGGCAAGCTCTGACGACGATGATGACGCTGCTGCTGTGTTGGCGGAGGACGACACACCTCCTGTCTGGCGTATGTCGGAGACTACCGATGCTAATATATTTGAGGAGACCGATTTTGACCATGAGAGAGGACCGACTTTCACCTTGCCAGCCACGCCCGTGAGCTCGATTACTTTTTTAAGTTTATTCCAGCTACACTGATCAGATTGGCCAAGGACGAGACTAATAAATACGCCAAATTCCACCAGCGACATATCGCTAGGAAAATAGATAAATACTGGCGTAACGCTGACTACTGAGAGGTGCAGGCGTTCATTGGCGTCTTAGTCTGTATGGGTATCGACCGTAAATCATCAGTGGAGGATTATTGGTCTAGCGATCCCTTTCTGAGAAACCAGGGTATTTCTACTGTGATTACCCGCAGTCGCTTTCAGCAGCTTATGCGATACTTTCATCTGGCAGACCCAGAGAACGATCCACGTCGTGATCCTGATGAGGCACGCCGCCGACGTCGGTGTCAGGAGGATCCCCTGTATAAAATCAATCCATGGATGGAGCCCATAGTTGACCGGTGCGTCAGTGTTCTCCCCAGGCCGTTTAACAGGATCGGCCCCGATCCTTTATTTTTTTCGCCCGATCCTTTATTTTTTCGCCCGATCCTTTATTTTTCATGCCGACCCTGTTTCATGTCCGCTTATTCTCTTTAAATGTGGCTGAAGACCTATTGTTTCTCGGCGGCGATTTTGTCACTTTTATTTCAGCGAGCGTATCAAGTGTGAAACGGTTCTAATGTGGCGATAACACGACGTGCCAGATGATTAAAAGGTTTATTCCATCGCCAAAATGTGTGAAATGGTTAGACTGTTCTCCTTTCATGTCGATGCTTTAGGTGTTTTACACACAATAAGGCAGGATTATCGGGTGCAAAGCACCCAAAGTCGCGCTTGTCCGCGAGGAGAATAAATAGGCCGGCCGTATTGCAAATGAACATCGGCTAAGACGGATGAAACTTAAAATTAAAAAAGCATGAAATGTGTTACGCTGCCGATCGTACAGATAACGGCCATTTTATACAACGGACATCGAGTATACTCAACGAAAGGCTCGGTGTTGCATCTTTGCCAGCGGGCACTCAATCAAAGCATGGAGGTAGATCCATGGTCAAAACATCTATACTATAGGCAACTGGTTGAACTGCCGTTGCCACCAATGTCTCGCACTGGTAAGAATCTGAAGGTCAGGAAAAGTGATTTCGATCAGAAGTGGCTGAAATCGTACGATTGATTGAGACAAAAATCAGATGCAAAAATGTATGGTACTGCCGCGTGTTCAGATCGTTGTGTGTCCGAGTTAGCCATTTCGAGATCTGTGTAGCAGTACGTCAACATGACGTTGAAGCCATGTGTGTGACCTCGTGTCACGCATTCGTAACTTGCATGGATTTGTTCGATTGACTTTATGAAACAATTGCACTTGATCCAGTTTCAAAACCCATGACCCGTTTTACAATATTCAAGGCAGCATGAAATGAAATAAAAAGGAACTACATGAGCTAAAATAATCATTCGTGTGATCATCTGAATACAGCAGCTATGTACGTACGGTTAGGGTATACAGTATAGGTTCAAAGGTCGCGTGTGTTCAAGTGTGCTCCACACAATGCATGGCCGCGGCCGACGCTACGCAGTTGTCAAAGTTTCGTACGTTTGTCGAAGTAGAAGTCGATGCAATTTCAAATCTTGTTCTTGAAAATACCCGGTATCAATATTTTCGGGCTTCTCTTTATTATGAATTGAGTTTTAAAGTCAACATATTTCTCAGCAGGCATGCTCCTCTGACTCAGAATTGTAAGTGCAATATTCAGTCCCGTATGATCTTGTCCGTGTGACTGTTTGCCATGGACGTTAACACTTTGAGTGCCCCCGGGCCGATCGATCGGCCCACTGTTGTTATGCAAATTGCCACGGGCCGATCGATCGGCCGACCTTTGCAACGTCCTTGTAATGAAGTGCAGTTTTGTGAAAATGTCGGATTTCCTCGTCTAAAACGGCGAAATTCCCTTCATAAACGCAAAGTTCATCTAAATTTACGTTTTTGTGATTTTTTGGGGCTTGGAACGTGCGCAGATATGTAATTTACCTGAGAGGTCATAGGGGTCACGGGTTGATACGACGTCACTCAGAGAACATGGCGACGGTTTGCTGACATTTTGTAGTCTGCTTCGCCGGTGCAGTTTTTCTTTTTTCATCGATAAGAATGTCTTCGGAAAGCGATGTCAGTGACGCCTTAGATTTACAGGCACCCAGCGATACTGATTCAGAAGGTGAGGAATTTGATCGAAGGCCTCCCAATCCATGGTTTCGTGTGTTTCCGCCTGAGCCAGCTCGTGACCATGTAATTTTCCAAGAAGCTACGGGCCCCGTCCGTCCACCATCGAGAGATGCCAGCCCTCTTGCCTACTTTGAGCTATTCTTTACAATTGAACTTGTCAGATCATTTGTAATCGAAACCAATCGTTATGCTGCCAGTTTTATCGAGCGCGATCAGGGAGCATTGGGCCACGCATCCAGAGTCTGGCGATGGATACGTGCTGGTGGTACGACGACGGTCAGTGAAATCAAAGCATTTGTTGCAATAATTTTGGACATGGGTCTGATTCAGAAAAATCGAATTGCCGACTACTGGGAGGTAAAGTACCGCTCTCAATCAACACCTTGGATCCGGAAGATTTTTTCAAGAAACAGATTCCAACTTTTGCTGAAGTTTTTCCATTGTTGACAATCGTGCAATTCCTGACAGAGGTGAAGTTGGACACGATCCACGAAATAAATTCCAGAACTTGATTGACCACTGTAACAGAAAGTTCAAACAACACTACAAACCAAGGGAAATGTTGAGTATTGATGAAAGCATGGTTGGTAGTAGAAATCGATGTGACCTTATCCAGTTTATGCCAAACAAACATCATCACAGGTTGGCATGAAATTATGGGTAGTATGTGAGGCGTCAACTGGTATAATTTACAACTCCGTGCATATGGTGGTGCCAGGCGAGACCGAGGTGGAGAAAATGGATTAGGCTATGATGTTGTCATTGATTTACTCAGAGAAGCTCGGTTATTGAGGAAATCTCATCATGTAGTGGTCGACAACTTCTATACTAGTGTTCCACTCGCACGAGACCTGCTCGACATGGAAACCTACCTGACTGGAACGCTTCGCCATAATAGAAGATTCATTCCTTCTATGATAAGAAATGCCCGTCCCCAGGTTGGTGAAACAGTGTATGCCAGACAGGGTGAGGTCTTATGTGCTGCCTACCGTGAAAAGCTATCAAACCCAAACCAGTACTGATGTTGTCAACTCATGAGCCAGCTCAGAATGACCCAGATCATAACAACCCTCCTAAACCTGTCATCGTTACAACATACAACAAGTACATGTGTGGTGTAGACATCAGTGACATGATGCTCTTTGCTTACAATGATGAACGCAAATCCATGAAATACTGGAAGAAGATGGTATTTAACATTCTTCACAGAATGATGCTGAATGCGTACATTATCTACAAGCAAAACACAACTGATCAGCACATATTTACCCGTGAAGAGTTCTACAAGGAGGTGATTGAAGCGTTAGTAGTAGAGCACATGGCAACTCGTAATGGTGATGATGAAGAACATAACAATGACAATAACAACAACAACAACATGGGTCAACTGAGAAGACTGCCAGGTCACAGAGAGCGAGATTGCTGCGTATGCTCCAATCGTCCTACTGGCATCCGGCATCGATCAAGGACTGTTTGCACTAATTGTAATAATGGACTGCACAGAGACTGCATTCCACGTCATAATTGTCATGGATAATTGACCATCATAGATCATTGACATGCCATAATATGTGTCATCACATGTACAGGGTTCATACAATCTTTGAAAGATCTTGAAAAATCAATTTAGGTCCAAGGATCTTCGTGAAAATTGATCTAGTGAGCCTGGTCTGAAATTTATATGCAACAGCTGAAAAACCATAATTAAAAACAAAATGAAATCATCATCTTTCAGAAATTTCCTTGTCTAATTATTCATCCTGATATAAATTTAACACACATCAGTACTATCCCTATGTTTGATGTTTGTTGAGCAGAAAAATTTGAATGACTTCAAAAGTCATGGAAATTTGTGAGTTTATTGACCTTACACATGTGTCACTTTTTGATCAGCATTGACAAACACCACGTTCATTGATCACCAATTCTCATCACAGTTATGTTGGTTATTTCTGACTGATTTGCAGTTATCAGTCATTTAATGGATATGCCAGTATTTTCTGTCATACACTCATTGCAGTGAAATAATGTAAATTTATGCTATACTTGTTTGTTGTAGCAATCTCCATTTTGTGACCCAGTTCCTGTTTTTCTTTTCTTTCAAAAGCATATGCTCTTCTAGAAAAGTGAACATATGAATTTTCCTTTTACATTCCAATATTCCACATACATTGCTGCATCTTGAATTTTCATGGTATTAGTTCTGGCAATGTGTGCCTCCACACTATACCTTCAAGCATTTTTATCAGAATATTGTGCATGTGATGACATCATCTAGTATCTACATTGATATTCTGTATTAAATTTGCCTGTGGTTACCAGTCATGTTTCTGCTCTTGCCATGTTCTTTCAGTGAAACATATATTGTCTGATTCATGTTAAATTGTTGCAAAATCCATCTGTAGGGGCGTTTGTACATTTACATTTCATTGTTACCACTCCTTCAGGATGAAACTGGTGACAATTTGTATTTGTTGTTTGACAATCACACACTCAAAAATGTACAAACAGTCATTTAGAAAATGCATTTTTTATTTATAGCGAGGCTTCCTATTGGGCAATAGCAGTTTCATATTTTTCAGTTAACATTTAGACAGACTGATTTACAGAATAAGTCATGACCAGATTTTTTTCCCAGCTTGTCCTAGACCTATGACTCATTTTTCTAGTGGTCCCTGTGTAAAACCATTTCACTGTAATTGTAAGTACAATTTCTAAGAATGGAGAAAACAATACAGCTTCATCAGCAAATATGTCACTTCACTTATGCATCAAAGTATTTATAGTATATCTATTTATTATTTATTTTTTCATCCATTCAATGGATGTTTTTCAAATCTAATCCGAATAATCAGATCTCTGTATTTGCACCATCAATATACTGGTATGATATTGTAATTCACGATACAATCCACTATATGACTACCAGGCATCCATTATTTATACCAATTTTTTCATGTCCAATGCCATTACTCAGGGATGCCTGGACCATCTCTTTCAAACCAACAAAAGTACATGTACAATTTACATGCCATGATTTACCTATACACACAGAATTTTTCATGATACAATCTAATATATGTCGCCGGAAGCCATTTTGTCTCAATTTTTTCCTGGCTAAAATCATATTTTAACAGGCTTTTTTCCTACTTCTTTCAAACTTGGCAAAAAGTATGGAGAGAAAGAAATGAAATAAGGCAATCAGCATTGTCAGGCAGTGTATATTGGTTATTTTAATATGAAAGAAATAAGTAAACTTTTTGCCATGGGTTGTTAGAAACTATTGAGAGGACAACTTGCTTCTGTTTGTTGGATGAATTGCATTAGTACGGTATACTTGTGTACTTTGATTTACCTGGCCATATAATTGACAGTGTTTGAAAGATGTGATGACACAGAATTTGATGTATGTGCTCTTGATCTATAGAAAATATACAAGAATTGGCCATTGTGTCCTTCTAACAAGGATTTGAGATAGCCCTGCATCATTACATGTGAAATGCAGAAAAAATCTTTCCTTGTGGAGAGTCATGGTTAGCCTTGCTATTATATGATTACTGTATTTTTGCTTGAAGCCAATTTCTCATAACAGCTGCAATGCACACAAAGTTCAGAATCTTTTTGATTTTCAATTGTCAAGTAGCATTGATTTTATATATCAAATATTTCAAGAGAACAAATCAAAGAAATTGTTCAGTTATCACTTTTCATTGGATCATTGCTTATTATTTTACTTTATTATGATTTAGATATTTACAAATTTTACAACTTTCCTGATATTTATTGAAATAATATAAATGACCAAGTCAACAAAAATTTTGTAATGAATATTTATTATATTTATCAATGACATTGTATTATGCATATACCAGAATATATTGTCAAATAAAAACAGACGTGAAATAGTAAATGTACTGTTCAGTTTTCAGAATAGATTTTGTCATAAGTGTGAGTTCAAGACCGGTATGGATGTTGAAAAGTCTGAATTTCATATGTTCAATAATTTGGGAATGTGTGGTTACTTTATTGGATGATCATTACCTCCACCTTGGATCATCAAATTTGTTGAAGGCTTGTGGGATACAGAACAGCTACAGAAATTACTGGCACTGCAATATTTCTAATGGCCCATGATATACATAGGGATATTTATAGGGGAGAAGCAATGAGAAGTGAAGTAAAGCTCTAGGACACACCATCATGGCTATGCTCAAGTCTTGAACTCACCATCCTCAAATCATGAGCACAGTATGCTAGCCAGTCATGAACTCACCATCCTCAAAATGTGAGTCCATTACCCTAGCCGGTCTCGAATTCACCATCTTCCAATCGTGAGTCCAGTACGTTAACCACTGAACCATGATGTCTCCATAAAGGTAGTATGCACCTCGAAAGTGAAAGACTTAAACTTTTGCTCTAACTTTCCTGGCACAAGGAATCTTTCAATCATTCCCTTTCAAAATCAAGAATAAAAATAGGGGTCACTGTGCAAATTTTGGTACAAGAGAAACAAATTACCCAAGATTTACAGATATTAGAAATTCAAAATGGCCGCCATCTCTGTGTTTACTCTATGGAGAAAAATAAAAATTTTTGAATTTTGAAAACCAAGCCAGTGAAAGTTTTCTTTCACCAAGAGCTTTAAAATGAACCCCACATGTGGTATATCAGAAGAGAATTGTAAAGTTTGAGAGGCCAAATGTCTGTCCCCAAGGTGCGTTCTAATTAGAAGCTCCCTATTTATGATGCAAATTTATGCAAATATTGCTAATTTGCATATTCTTGACTAATCACATAGTTTGGAAAGAGTCCAAAAGTTCAATACATGCGTCAGATAACAAATGGTTGTGATAGAGAAAAACGGCAATTGTGCATCATTTCTGTTTGAAACGCTTCCTATGAAACTAATTTATACAAAAAGAATGCTAATTTGCATATTCCCATCTAATCTACATATTTTTGGTGAAAAGTTTGAAAGGTTCATCAATACATGGGTGAATAATAAATGGTTGTTATAAATAAACATGAAAAAACTGCTCCCAATTTGTTTGAAAGCCTTTCAATTACAACTTTGTCCTTATTTGCAAATTTATGCAAATAGAGCTAATTTGCATATTTTGAGCTAATTTACATATTTTAGGGGAAATTCTGAAAATTTAGTTATTGCCCTCTTGGAATATATATAGGTTGTCTGGGATGAAAAGACCGTGTCTGCATACCAAGAGCCCCTGTTTGTGCCGTGGTGAATATTAGTTGAGTGTTCCATAGACCCCTGGCATTTCTACATATACTATGGGGCACTTAAAGAGTTAAAAAGACGTCCGTGGTTTTAGAATAGCAGCAATCTGGCTACAGACAAACATGTACCGGTATTTACAGAGGATTCACATAAAACGTGTGATTTTGAATGTTATTCTAGAAAGAACTGGAAGACTTTGAATGAAAATATGGATGTAATATATGAAGTGCTTAAAGTGCATGAAAGATCTTACTTTATCCTTTTATTGTGGGATTTTTTCTGATGCCATGGAGTGATGTGTGTATTGCATAATTAACATAAAATTTACATAGTTATTGTTATGCAAATTAGCCAATCCTGTTTCAGAAATTTCTGGGAGAACACTGGGTGCGTAAATAATTATAAGATGGGTAGAGAGATCTCCATCGACGAGGGCATGGTGCGATTTAAGGGCCGTTCTAAATTTAAGCAGAGATTACCGCATAGAGCCTGATCGAGACGGTTTCAAGATATGGCAGCTGTGCGACTCCACCACTGCATACATAGCTAACTTTGCACCGTACCTAGGTGTGAAATATCGGGATCGGACTGATGGGAGACGGCAGGAGCGAGGTGTGGTGAAAAGAATTACGATGGAGCTGGTCCAGCCATTCTGTGGATATAATCACAGCCTATTCTGTGATAGCCTGTTTAGCACGGTCGTTACTGCTAGAGAGCTGATGGAGACCGGGATCTACATGGTCGGGAGTTTCAACCGCCGTAATCGTCGCACCATGCCCCCTCAATTAATTCCGCCGGGTAAGAGGAAGCGCCTTCCTCTGTCTGTTGGGGATATGAAAGCCACGACCAGAACGGACTCTCGTCTTAACATCACTGCTTATCAGGATAGTAACGCTCAGGTGCTGATCTTGAATACGGTCTATCCACCCTTGGAGTGCGTGCCAGTGGGGGAGGGAGACGAGCGGCGACAAGTGCCTCTGTCGCTGTATAATTATCGCCGGTACATGGGAGGCGTCGACCGAGCCAACCAGAAGCGCAAGTACTTTCACATTGGGCGCAAGAACCACAGATGGTGGACATATCTGGCATGTTACCTGATTGATGTTGCCCTGGTAAATGCATATATATGCTTCAAGCATGTACACCCTGATAGTAAGCTGACCCATAAGATGTTTCATCTGCGTGTCGGAAACAACTCATTGGCGGTTATTGTGGGCGATCGCAGCCCAGTGTGAGAGAGGTCGAGGCCACTGTTTCTCTTGCCTCGTACATCAATCCACAAAATCAGCCGATGCACGTTGTCAGCCGTTTGGAGGGGCGGCAGAAATGCTGTAAAGTATGTAGCAGAGAGGGTAAGACCACTGCGAGCGGACGACTGTCTGAGACGTCCAAAGGATGTAGTCTGTGCGGGGTTCATCTTCACGAGGGCGAGTGTTTTGCGGCTTTTCATCATCGCATGATGCTACGAGGTAAGAGGAGCATTGGCGTGCAGACCTCTACTCACACAGCCCCGACGACACCCATCAGCAAGAGAACCCGACGTAAATAACGGACAGGGGACAGCTTCGCCTAACAGTGGCTTGACTGTATTCTGAACACGGACCATGATCACATTTTGAGCACGGTTGTGCCGTTTGTTTGTGCTTTACGATCCCGCTGATTGTAAATTGAAACACGGATTATTTTGTACAATCCCCCGATTGTAATCTTTGTAACACGGACCATGCACTCGGACGTCGAGACAGACTCTGAGATTTATTATTCGGCATAATGTAAATTATTCCCGAATAAAATACTATCTATGGATCGCATATTTTCGTTTTGTTTTGTTTTGTTTAGACGGATTATTTTGTACAATTCCCCCTATTATAATTTTTGAAACACGGATCTGCCATCCCGATTGTAATTTTGAAACACGGACCATGCACTCGGACGTCGAGACAGACTCCGAGATTTATTGTTCGGCATAATGTAAATTATTCCGAATAAAATACTATCTATGGATCGCATATTTTCGTTTGTTTTGTTTTTACCCCCACTTTCGTTTTTGGCAGATCCGTAAGGACGCTATAGTAATGGATGAACGTGCGTTGTATCACGTGGGAGGGGCACAGCCCAACGGAGGCTGTGCTCGTGCGACGTAGACGTTGTACCAACCATCTGTCGTTGGGGTTAGTGCATAGAGCAGTTGCACTGTCCAGAGCTAAGGTGGTACAAAACTGCACCTTAGTAACAACTGCACAACTAACGTGTTAGGAAACGGTAACACTAACGAGCTAAGTGTTCACTGAACTGGCCAAACTACGTACACGCCTTCCTTCAATGGCGGAACTATGTCGTTGACACTACGTCAAAGCAGACTGCAATGTGCGACTCTTCCAAGTCGTTCAAAGTACGTGGCCAAGTGACACAACCCAGGGGAAACAGGACAGGTTTGAGGGTGCTCCCGCACCCATAGTACTAACCCCTGGGTCTTCTACTAACCCACGAGAGAGGTGACGTTTCCCCGGTGTGGCCGTGCGTGCCGGCGAACGAGCTTTACTTCCGCGAAAGTAAGCTAGAAAAGGGCATAAAAGTGCACGTCCCCCGGGGCAAACAACGCCCGTGACCTCGTCATTTTCTGGACACAACCTCATCAGCGGTTGCCCCTCTATACGGGCATGCAAAAATTTTTGAAGTCTAACACGTATATGGTCGGTAATCGTACCCCGAAAATGCGGTATTTTCCCGCCAAATGCCTGGCAGGAAAGCGTGCAGGAGAGCCTATCTTCTGTAGACACGGAAAGGGGGCCGGTTTTGACCGACTTGGCAGGATAACGGACAGGGGCGCTCGGCAGGAAAAGGGTTAATCATTAGTAACACTGTGAGCAATCATCTTTGTGTAAGTCTACAGAAGCATAAGTCTGGCCCTGAGTTGACAATGAAATCTCTGTGTTGTATTTATGGTTTATCTTTATTCATCAGAACGTCAGAGCAGTTTGTCTCATTGATCAAATGAGTGCTGCATACATTCTGAAAACATGATGGCAGCAGAATATCCAATGATAACCTTAAGTCTCATTCCCCTGTGATTCAACAACTTACTTCACATGTGTACAAAAACCTTCAATATCTAATCTTAAAGGCCTGTGTTGGCACCAGATTGTCTCATCAGAAAAATTTACCCACCAGATTACAATTGCAATGGAAAACAAAGTGTATTACACTTCCATAATCTCTTACAGACTAGAACAAAGGCGATCCCTGGGATCACAAAGAGTGCCTTTAAGTAAGTCTACTTTCAAAATTATGACAGTAATATCAGGGTTTTTCTGCCGATTGAAACCATTTGCCCTCACATCATTCCACATTTTTTTCAAGAAACACAATGAAATTTTATAACTACTCTGATATCATAATTTGTTGTCAGTAAGCATTGTTTTCATCAAGCCTTGTAAGATGAAAAACCCTTCATGATTCCCCATTCATTTTGTACAACAAATCAGTCACATTTGGAGACCATAAACATTTAGCTGTCAATGTTATTGTGGTCTTTAACATTATCATAAAACAAAAAAGGTTTGCAATCTTAACCCTTTTCCTGCCAAGTCGGTGAAAATCCGCTTGAAATTCGGTGTAGCCAGAATCTAAGCACTGGTGACCGTTATTCTCCCAACCCGGTGGAAATCGGGCCCTTTTTGGGTACCCCTTTCCTGCCAAGTCGACGGCACTACGTTTTGCTATCCCCTGTGCGTTTAGGGGTCATCCGAGGAGAGGTTTTCTGACAAGGAACGCCTTTTCCCCTCGAAATGGGTTCGCAGGGAGTCGATAGACAGGGAAAGGTGCAGAAACCTGTCCGCCAGTCCCCCACACCCGAGGGGGGCTGGTTTTTTTTTACCGCTTTTTAGCGGACTTGGCAGGATAGCATGGTGACGTTTTCTGGCAGAGTTGGACGTACTTGGCTGCCTGGCACTATAGAGATTGCTGCCGAACTTGACCAACTCGGCAATGCTAATCTAGAAGGCTACCTCTTGCAAACGACTTGGCAGATATGCCGATGGTGCGAGACGAAAGTCACTTATTCAGTTGTGCGTGACTGAAAATGAGAACGTATTTTTGACGGGACGGCTCGACTTGTTCCTCCGATGGAACGGATATGAACGACTCGGAAATACCATTACAAACTGGTGTCCGACGTACTAAGCTGGGCTTCAGCTCTGCAAGTTCAAGCCAGGCAACGTCCTTCACCGCCTTGGCCTGCCATTCAATGGACTAGCTTTGGATTTTTATTTATTCCATCGTCCGAAGTATTGGCTCTGGTTTGCAGGCAAACGTATCCTCTTGCCGACGCATTAGTAACTACGTACGCTGTTTGCGTACAGAGAATTCAAAAGGTGACATAAGGTCAATATGCTACGGGGATACCGCCTGCAGTTAGCAGGGACTGCTTTTGTTATGCAAACCAGCTAGCAGTACAATATGGCTGCCAGGCATGTGGACACGTCGCGTCGATGGCTAGAACAATGGAAGCATATTGCGTTGCACCCGTGCATCGCAAAAGTGAACTGAAGACTTGGGTGTAGTGACTGGTTATCACTGGTTAGCTGCAGCCCAAGCCATGTCGGTACAAACCCGTACCTGACTGAGGACCACTCGATTAAGTCAGTAATGAACGGTAACACTCGTAAGCCAACTCCCAACTGAGCTGGCTAAAGTACGTTGAGCTGTGCTTCAATGGCTCAGCCATGTCGTTAATACAACGGCAAAAACGTAGTTTTTGTGCTACACTACCAAGTCGTTTAAGGTACGTATTCAATTGACCCTACCCTGGGGAAACAGGACAGGTTTGACGGTGCTTCTGCACCCCTAGCACGACCCTCAGGGTCTCTGACTAACAGACGAGTGAGGTGATGTTTGTGCCTAGCGGACGTGCGTAATACTGAAGGAGTTTATTTCCGAAAAAATAAACATGAAACGGCAATAAAATGACGCACTCCCAGGGGCAAACAAAGCCGGTGACCTCAATTTTTTTCTGCAGCAACCCTTGAGCTCCTTCCCCTGTCTACGGGCATGTAGAAATTATCGAAGTCTAACACGTATAAGTACGGCTAAAACTACCCTGAAAATGGGCGATTTCTGCCAAAATGCCTGGCAGGATAACATGCAGGAGAGCCAATCTTTGCAGGCACATATTATGGGGCGGTTTTCTACTGACTTGGGAGAATAACGGACAAGGGCGCTCGGCAGGAAAAGGGTTAAACATGTACACTTACCTTTGGAAATTCTTTGACAGGAATCAAGATCTTTTCAACAAGTTTTAGAGCCTTTTCTTTTGTCAACTCCAAATACTTGGATTTTGCCTTCTCTGGGTCTTTTCCTTCCTGGACCCTCTTGATCTCTGAGGAATAAATACAGTGTCTTTATTGGTTGCACTAACACAGATAATTGTAGAGAGAAATTTAAGTGTAATTTAGGCTGTACATTATATGCCAATGAAAGCTTGCAATACCAATAAATACCTTCCCAGATGTTTGACCACATCTAGGATGAACAACTTATTCTCAACACTGGGCTAGCTTGATGAGGTTCATTCATAAAAGTCATCTGACTACAACACCACAAAAATACTACTGCAATGCCGGGAATCAGAATTTCAGTGTGGATAACAAGCGATATTGCCTTTGAAGCAAGACTATGTACAAGATTACATTGCTGCAATGCTGAGTAAGAATTTCAGAGTAGATAACAAATGACACTGCCTTCAAAGCAATACAACATAACATTGCTGTGTGTGAGTGATACAGTGCAATTCTGAACTGCACCATTTAAATCTCATGTTATTGTTCATACATGTATCACTGATGGATTATTAAAATGAAGTGTGTAAACAAGATTTTAATTAAATTTACACTCATACAGAGACAAATGTGCCTCTAGTTGAAACAGATCTGACGTCTACACTGTAGCTGGTCTCTCAACATTTAAGACTGTAGTTTTAAATAAAATATAAGACTGTCAATGTTTTTGACCACTTCAGTACCCATCAACAGCTGCATTCAGCTGATCTGGGACCAATACGACAATCTTAGAGCTAGTATAGTACATTTGTAAATTTTTTGCACCACGCTGAGCATCAATGTTATATGGTGACCTCAATCTTTCCATCAAATATATTCTTAATGCTTGCTGAATGATTTTCTTGTAAAGGAAAATACATAGTTTCACTGAAAATTATAGACAATTCATCAATCTGTGATGCTAATTTATTTTCATTCAAACCTAAATCCCATGCACAATACTCTGTCAACAGGCCAAAATCTGCTTGATTCTCCACTGATTTCATGTCATTTGTCACAAGGTAGCTGGCAAGTTGTAGCTCTACGATGAGGCGCTCAGTATTTTTGGGTCACTAGTAGCACTACAATGCCAAAGACCCTATAGACTGGAAAATAAGCATGACATCAGTGTAGTGCACCCATTTGTACAATATGCAGATACAGGATGTGTTCAACGCAAAGCGGATATACGCGTAATGTTTTGTTTTGTCAGTGATCTTTGTCGAGTGCGATTGCTGTGTCGATGTTGCAGGTGATTTTTAGCGTCCAAAACGAAAAGGTTACTGTTGACGATTCTGATGTGTTCTTTTTTGATGGATAGGTGCAATGATAAACAGTAGAACAAATATATTTGGTATCTTGAGTGCGCTACACTGATGCTGCGCCTATTTTCCAGTCTACAGGCCCTTTGGCATTGTAGCTACTGGTGAGCGAGGTCGCAAAGGCAAAAATCACCAACCACCTCACTGTAGAGCTAGAAGTTTGCAGCTAGTTACAAGGAAAACCTCAAAATCTTTACACTTGTTATAAAGTGCAGGCACCTATTGTGTTCAGTCATCTCTAGTTGTGCCCAGTTTCATCCAGCCAAGTGCAGGAATGTTTTAATTTATTTCAGGAAGTAGTTGGAGAAAATTGATGAGAATTTATTAGTATGGTATCATGCGGGTATAAATTGCTGAAATTTTGTTCATTGGTAATTTTGTTTTTGAAGTTTAACCAAGAAATAGTTCAGTCTCATGGTATACTGACAGCAGGCAGCAGCAGATTAACTGTTGTGGACATGACCCTGAATGACCCCATTCCGCTCCACTGTCAGGGCTTGCTGCAAACCACAGCAAACTACAGCTACCTAAGGTCTCTTGATTCATCATGGGTGTAGTACCCCTACGGATGCAGATATGCATATCCATGCTAGCCGGACAACCCTGATCTGCAGTACAGTACTGCAGTACAGTAGTTCGACGTTCGGCAAAAGGTTGCTGGTCGGATGGTTTTGCCGTCAAAATCCACAAACACCAAGCAAATCCTCGAGCTACTGCACTGCAGCATGACTGCAGCAACTGATGAAAGTGTTGATGTCATGTGTAGACCGTTTGTAGCAACAAGGAACATGTGCTACATTTATTATGTAAGGTCCTAAAGATACGTTCGATAGAAGGTTGGGATACTTTCAATAAATTCAAAGGTATGGGTCGTGTGGAGTCGCGTTGACTGTTTATGTTGACACGTGGCCGCCATCTTGCATCCGCCATTTCAAATTAATTTTGTTTGTTTATAATCCGCGTTACGTTCTAAAGTGTTAAATTTCGCAAATCTTTCTTTCCTTCCGTCTTTGATCATGAAAAATGCCAACTGTGTTGCAAGGGGCAGTTTTTCTGGATCACTACGTGTTTGATTTTCCCGGAAATATTAAAGTCACTAAATCTACACTACCACCGTAAACAAAGGAACATGCTTTACCTTCTGAGACTAGTTTCGACGCATTTGTGTGGCCAACTTTATCTAATTCCACTTTCTCTTTGTATAACTCTTCGAGATACTTTGACTCGTCGGCCATTCTTAACGGTTGTGATAGGGTCGATGCTGTCTTAAGTACGATAAACTTTGCCAAGATTTACGGAGCCAAGCACACTCACGCTAGTCCAACGGAAACTGATTCTCCGCTTGGCCAGCCGACGTACAAGTACTCTATTCAATATATCCATCCGCTGCGGTTCAACATGTAAATAGTCCATCGGTAAGAGGCACTGGGTGAGAGGTAGACCATTTAATATCCTATGGGGGCGACTGGAAGATTGAGGGAGGGGGGGGGGATTCCAACAGAGAGCCTATGAAAAGAAATCTAGTCAAGGAAGGTAGAAAAAAATAAAACAATTTAAGCGGACATGAAGTAAGAAATGGCACACCGACAGTTATTTTCAGTCATTTTTGTGTGGGCCTACCCTTTTTCATGATATCCTTTATTTTCGGCGCGATGATAGTTATTTTGGATCTGATAGAAGTTTACAACATTAACGTAGTAAACGTGCTGCTGGGGGATCTGCTGTTGTATTTAAGTCGTGCCTTAAGACAGGTATTCATAAGATAAAATCAAAAATTTCAGACTTACTCAGAGTAGAACTTGATAAGGATTTTTTCTCATTTAGTACTAGTAGGTGTTGTGTATATTTACCTCCACAAGGGTCTGTAATGCATGTAAATAACGATTATTTTGAAACTATTCATTCTGAGATTCTTGAATTTTCTAGTTTGGGAGACATAATTTTAGTAGGAAACTCTAATGCTAGGACAGGCAATTTGCAAGATTATATTCAACATGACATAAATCACTGTCCTACACCTAATGATTATATTCCTGACTCTGTACACGATAGAATTTCAATGGATAATGATAGTTGTACTATCAATTCCTTTGGGAGACAACTTATTGATCTTTGCATTCAAAACGGCTCACATATTTTAAACTTTGTAATAGAATGTCCAAAATACAGAGCTTATCGAGATAGTCTATTTTCATCCATAAGTTTGTATAATCCTGGCTTTCTTGATTTGAATGACTGAGAAAAGTTCATGTATATCTTTACTCACGAAGATAAACTACATCTTGCCAAATTTATTTCGTGTACGTTAGTTCCTCCCCCAGCAGCAGCTTCATCCAGTGTTTGCTGAGTTTTGTAATTTTTGCCTTACCACACTCCTTGAGTGTGTTGTTGAGCAATAAAGTAAAGTAAAGTAAAGTAAAGTATATAATATGGAAAGCTTTAGGTTCCTACCTGACAGTAAATGACAATACTTAAAGTTTGATAAGATGTCCATGTCGCTTTGACCGGCTTTAATTTACAACAAAACAATCAAAGTCACGGGATACGACATTTTTCAGCATAAGGAAAAAGAAATGTTAATTTTATTTTTTTCTACTCACAGTTAGGCCTACCTACAACATAGTATGCGATTACATGTGTAATCTTACTTTTATGCACAGGCTAATTAGACATTATTTGTGTTGATTTTTCCAGTTATGATCAAAAATTAATCATGAATATTGATAATTATTAATATGAATGTTACAGAATAATAAAATCTTGCTTTCTTACAATAAAGTCGTCTATTTTCTGTAAATACCTTCTGGAAACCCCATTGTTATTATAATTATGATTATTAATAATTATGATTTTGATTAAAAAAATAATACTTTACACAGTGCAATCTGCTTATGTAAACAACCCTCTGGAAGCCTCTATTTAGTTCACAATCTATGCAAAAATATACAAGTGACACTATTACCCATTTTCAGTGTACGGCGAAAGTTACTACATGTTGTGTATATAATTATTATATATACTCTATTATTGATATCACACAATATCCTTTGATTCCGTTATTCCACAATGCTACCATAATCCATATCTCCAAACGCTGTCATAAGCTTTCCTGAAGCCTAAAAGAAATGAGATAGGTGTGTTTATTTTCATGTTTTCTAATCGTTGTTAATCCTTTTAAAATGAAAATTTGGTCAATTGTTCGAATATCCATTGATTCAACTAATTTGTTACCTTTTTTTCTATGATTCTATTGTACATTTTTCCGATAACTGAGCTCAATGAAATACCTCTATAGTTATTTAGATTTCTTGTGTCACCCTTTTATGTAGTGATATAATGATTTTTCCCCCAATTCTATTGGAACAATTTCTAAACTGTACAAAGATTAAAAAGTGCAATCAATAAGTCAATTATCACCTGCCCACCACCTTTACACATGTAATGATTTCATGTGTTATTTCATCTGGACCACATGCCAAATTATTTTTAAGATTTCTAATTATGCAACTGATGGTTTCACTTGTATTGTATCTGTGTTATTACCTACAGATGAGGTTACCTTTTCCACAAAATTCTTTGATTCTTGGTACAAATTATCGCTTGAAGTACCATTTTGATTGCTTCGTTCTCCTAAACGTTGCCAGTACTTTACAAGAATATTTTTAACTTTGTCTTTTTCATGTAAAAGGTTTGATTCTTGATCAAGTATTACAGTTTGTGCAGGATCTTTCTTTTGTTCCTTTCAATAATGACCAAAAATAATGTTTATATCATAACGTAGGAATCTGATAAAGCTAGAAACGTAAACTTACCTCATATAAGCTTATGTGTGTGTGTGTGTGTGTGTGTGTGTGTGTGTGTGTAAACGTTGTTGACCGTTTATTTGAGCAGTACACCGCGCGTTTTTTTCCTACGACCTGTGCTACTAATTGCGCAAATTTGCCTTAGAGTCTGAACATGTGCACCATTCTGGAATCCAGTGCAGCCTCAATTTTGTGCTTATGTTACATGTACAATAATGACAGAAAAATATAATCTGATAATATTTCTTATCAACAATGTTCATATTTATAAAAAGTGTTACACTAACATTTTACATGTGTCTTTGTTATGCACCCATACGTCAAAGTAGTAAACTTGGAAAGTAGGCCTATAGTTCTTCGGAAATTGTGCTCCAGTTACTTTTCAATATGTGCATCATCGTCACCAGAGTAAAGTTCTTGCTTTCGTATGTGATTGTTTTGTACAGTTTCAAAAGATTTAAAGATATTTCTCCCAGATCGTCTCTGCTTTTTGTTCATTTGTGAGTTCACCACATGTGATGTTTTCTACTTGTTCTCCATTGTTGGCAGATTCCAACCATATTCACTGAATTGCAGCAACGACTCTCTTTCAAATTCTTGAAATCTTTCATTTTCACTAAGATACATTTTCTTGTGGAAACTACTTTGAAACTCTCCTTCTCATAAAAAATACCAGAATGTAATTGTAAGTCAAGGAAGGGCTCATTGCCAATAACACACACCTTGGTATTCGCTGCCTCATGGCAAATTGAAGTCTAAAGAGAAATGAAAGTGCCTTACTAGCTAGATAACACTCGCAGAAAATAGCGAAGCATATTAGGGGCCGTCGATAATAAAAGCTGACGCGTAATTCTTTCGTTTAGGGGGGAGGGGGTAAAAGCTCATTTCGTTTTGTGTGCGTCAAAATCGCATAAGGATTTTCGTCTATTGTTTTCGAAGTGCAACTTTGCAGCGAGAACGCAATACTACCTTCGCGTTCATCGAGAACAGAATGACCACAAAATACGGAGACAGAAAAGACAACGAAAAGACATAAATTTGAAATAAAAACCTGTATGCTTTTTCAACGTGAAACATGTACGTGAAATATTTTCCTACGTGCGAAATGCATTAAAATGTTCTGTGTCTTAAAAAGTGAAACGCGTAAAAGGGAGGTTTATTAATTAATGTGTACTTCCGTAATTTTTTAATGAGCGTGCGGGTCGGAGAGGTGCGTGTGGGTTTGTCAGAAACGGCATCATAATACGAAATTGATTTCGCATAAGAACTTTCGTTTTGAGGGGGAGGGAGGGGGTTTCAAGTAAAACGAAGGAATTACGTTTCTTGTGCGTCAGCTTTTATTATCGACGGTCCCTAAGCTTATAACGAGAAATGGGGAAGAGGTGTTCTTCGGTCGATGTACTTGTGATACTGAAATATATTTTTACAAGATTTTTTATGGATTTTATATTTAGAGACATTTCCAGATATTTTACTACGCACTCAGATTATGTTTGACAGGAGTTAAAAAGACCTTTTTGTTTATTTATTTGACTTTATTTCTGACTTAATCTGTCCATAATCTCTGATTTCACAGGTAAGAATCACTTAGAACATTACAAACATACTATTTCTTCTTTATGAATATTGAGTTACAAACGTCATAGATGAAATACCGACGACCATGGACATGTATCAGCCTCACGATAATATTTGTTTTTACAATTAATAATCGAGGAAATTTTTCGTTCAACTCTTTTTTTTTTTTTGGAATAACAGTCCGGTAAGCTTATCATCAGTAGGGGCCTACAGATTCCAGCTTTGCTACGGCACAACATATAGTCTTTATTTTTTACTAGCTGTGAGTGTCTTGCATACCACGCCAAAAATCCATCCAGAATTTCAATCAATAATACTCTTCGTTGGATTGCTGTGGAAGTAACTTTTCAACTTTTCTGTCTTGGGCCAGCACAATTATTCTTTGAGCTTATCTGTTTTCTGCCGTACTTCTTTTTCAGTATTTTGTACGTCATTCTGCCTTGCAATCAGAAACATCATTTTTTTTACGTTGACTCTACACTGAACACTCCACGCGCCTGTGATACAGTGTATGCATATAAAACTATAAGGAACTTTAAGTAAAATGATTTTTAATGTTGTCTATGATGTTATTTGCTCGAAAAATTGCTGACACCTCTTTGGTATTACTGTTGAAATAAGGACTATATCATAAAGCTACTAAAGCTGAGAGTACTACTCGGGGGGGGGGGTACTTTGATATTTTCATATGGGGTTGTGCCGCCGAAGTAACCAAGTTGAAAACATCATCCATGAATATAACAAAAATATGACCCATCGCTAGGGATTTCTTTGACAAATTTTGGGAATTTTCACTTCTATTCTTTTAGATGTGACGGTTTTCTTAAAGCAGGGGATATGGCCTAATTGCTTTGTTATCAACGAATGTCTAGAGATTTTCCAGATGAAAATCGACCTTTGTTTAGGGATATTTTCGTGAAAAAGTGACCCATTTGGGCGGCACATACCCGTATACCTTTTCTATGGGAGTACACCCCCCCCCCCCCCCCGGTGACCATGTTGACAGCTCGTGTCATCATCGCGCATTGATTTAATGAATCCATGTTCTATCGTGGTTTAAAATTAGCAAAGATCAAGTTCAGATGGATGAAATAAATATATCATTATGAAAACAGTTTGCCCTTATCTGTATTTTCTTTTGATGGACCAGAATCTTCTTTAAAGAAAAAGATTTTAAATTATATGTTTACATGTGATATCGAACTACATTTTCAAGTTGTACTGAGCGGATGGACAAATTGAATAAAGCGGGATCATAAGTCAGACCGGCTTGTGAGCTCAGTTGTGCGTGCAGGACTACCTATCAAGCCCCAACTCGTGGACAGTTTAGCGAACTACGGTAACCGTCTGTAATATATCGTCTTATAAGGGAGAAATTCACATAATTACAAGAATGGCAGACGATTCAAAGTATCTGGAAGAGTTGTTCAAGGAGAAAGAGGAATTAGACAAAGCGGGCTACACAAATGCGTCAAAGCTAGTCACAGAAGGTAAAGCACTGCGTTCTTTGTCTCATTGCACACGGTCGTATTTCCTGTGAAATCAAAGACTTTATACTTTTGAAGCAGTACCCAGTGCTGTACAACCGGAACTAGTAATGATGAAAGTAAGGGGGAAAACTCAAAATTCGCGTCAATACTACCATGAAGGTCTTCTGTGATGATTCTAACCTAACAAAATGTAAAATGGCGTACGCAAGATGGCGACCACGTGCCAACAATTTACTGTTTACGCGATTTATTCATCCGATATTTATGGAGCGTGCTGTGATGATAAAGTTCAAAGATGTCGAGTTTTTTAGTTTACTCCGTGTTCCTACAAACAGTTTCCATCATAGTGCTATCCAGATTTTAATAGCAACTAACTTGCATGTATCAGAAATCCACTGCTTGTACTGTGGACTGGCATTGCAGTGTTTCAGAAGCAGCGTAGATCAACATGTCGTTAGAGCACCATTGACATATGTAGCCAGTATTTCAATTCGTTGTGAAGTTGCTGTGCATGTAATGTATATGCAACTATGAAAGTCGAGGTGCATGCACAATGTTCAACTACAACATATCACCGCACAATATTAGTAGCTAAAGTAATTGAAGTCCTATCACTATCAGACCAGCACTGGCTATGCCCACTGGGCCATAGGACTACAATTATTGCAGCAATTATGACAGCGGCGGAAATAGGAAATTACTTGCCCTCCACATCCTGTCTTGGCAAGACTTTCCTGTAATGCGAGAAGCCGCCATCTCCTTCCACACCCTGTCAAGACTTTCTTCTATGTTAGAGCCCTCCTGAAATATTGAGGGGCATTACTTTTGGAGGGGGGGGGGGCACCTACCCACTCGGGAATTTGGAACTAATGCAGTGCATATAAACATCACACACTGTCCTTCCTGCAAAAGACACTTTGGGAAATCAAGGTGGGGTAAGGGCTTCCTTGAAGTCTGTCTTCCATATTTTTTATGTTTTGCTACCAGATTTATGAAGTGAGATTACATAAGTAACTGGATTGTTCCGTGTTGAAGTTAACCAGTTCCCATGACAACTTGGCCTGATTTTTAATCTAACATTAGCTTGTAATTCTTAATTAGCTGTCAGCCTTGCACCAAAACTTTCATGATTACCAGTAGTAATGCAGTTGATTGTGACATTTCATTTATTCCACAGAAATGACAAGAGTGCAAGACGCAAAAGACCCAGAGAAGGCAAAATCAAAGTTTTTGGAGTTGACTAAAGACAAGCCAATGAAACTTGTTGAAAAGATCTTGCTTCCTGTCAGAGACCATCCTAAGGTATGTGTACTTGCTTAACCCTTTCACCACCATGGTGTGGCCCAAACCTATTGTTGTCAATGGTGATTGTGGACCTGTTTACTAGCAATTGGAGGTGAACATGTTAAGATCGTGAGAGCTTTTAGTTTTTGGAGAGTACATCGGTTTTAACAGCCTTTTTAAGGAAGAAACCCTTATCTTCCTCATTAATACTTTTTTTTCTTTGTCTTTTGCAGTTTAACTTTGTAGGAAAGATTCTTGGTCCAAGAGGAAACTCACTGAAAAGGTTACAAGAAGATACCGGATCAAGAATTACTATTTTGGGTAAAGGTTCTATGAGGGACAAGAGCAAAGTAAGTTTATGACATAATAAAATCCAATAGCAACTGAGCTAGAATAAATAACTTGAAACTGATTTAAATTCACAGAGTGAGAGATTGTTTTATAGATAATTATTGTTAAAACTTAGATTGCCTTTCAATGGGTATCACACTGAATTTAATCTTTCATATCTATTTCATATTATGTTGACGGATATCACAGAAACATCACCCATCAGAAGGCAATCATACTTCAAGGCACATTGTTGGTGTCTTCCATGTTGTCTATGTCTTGTCCATGTTGATAGGGAAAGGCACACGCACTGAAAAGTGTTTGAATCATACCTGCAACAGAAAATGCAGTATAGGAATTAAGTTTTTTGTAGAATCTTTGTACAAGTATAAATGCTTGAAGTTATGGAAATTTTGAAAAACGTCAACTCTTTAACAGATTGAAAGTGTTCTTGCTGCTTCATTGAAAACAAAATTGCAGAAGGTTGGTTATCTCAAAATCCAGGTCTTCTTTTCGGAAAAGGAACATTGCATAGGAAAGTACTCCCAAAATTCATATATGTAAAAAAGTTCTGTACCTGTAAAGTGTTCATAAATTCAAAGTGAGATTAGGGTGTGTAATGCACTGTTACTATGTCAACCAACAGGAGGATGAACTCCGGAAAGACAGTTCATCCAAGTATGCTCATTTGAATGAGGATTTGCATGTGATGGTTGAAGTCTACGCCTTGCCTGGTGAAGCACATACCAGGATGGGCTATGCACTTGATGAAATCAAGAAATACCTTGTACCAGTAAGTACTCAGTTTACTATAGCTTGAAAAGTTCATGAGTGGCATGGTTTTCCATGAGGATTCTTAGAGATTAGTAACTCCTCTGTTTTTATCACAACTGGAAGTTGTGATATAGAGGTGGTTTCAACTGGTGTTTGATGTCGTCCATTTCCGTAAACGACAAAAAGTCAAAAACTGCTGAACAGACTGCGTTGATATTTGATACCGATACATAGACTGGTTCCAAGGTTCCAATTCCGAAAAATGGAGCCAAACGGAGCGCCGGTTAGATAGTTTTGGGAAATTTCTAACCCCCCTTTTTATCTAATTGATTTTAGGGGTCTTTCATATATGTAGTTTTGGAATGTACACCAATCCTGCAATGTGGACTGTTTTATGAGTTATTGAACAGAAATGAGGTTTTGATGAATGTTAGAAACATGCAGGATGGCTGATTCGAAGTATAAGAGATTTCTATGGTCTTTTGGGCATCAAAAGCATTAACTTAGCATTATTCTTACACTACTGTTATACCTTATAACCACAAAATTTCAAGAGATGCATATATGATTGTCACTTAACAAACAATTGTTACGTGCAGAGAAAACGAACAAAAGGGTGAACTCAGCAGTTAACGTTTAAACAAAATTTATTACGAAAATAAAACTAATGCTAAGTCAGGGATAGAGTACAAGCTTTAAAAGTGTACAGACTACTTATCTCAGCTGGGACGGCAAAGCTCCAGTCTCAGAGTTGTAACAGTCAGTCGGATGAATGAACAGTCCTTTGGCTTGCAGGCTTGAAGCTGCACAAAGACCACAGTATAAATCCAGCGTTGACAGTGAAGGTCTTGAAAAGTCTTGAGAATGACTACTGCTGGAGTTTAGTAACACACAAGAGACACGATCCCAAAAGTCTGACTGGAAGCAGTGCACGTCCCTTTTATAAAGGCATATAAGAACAATCTAGAACTTTTATTGACATGCTAATTACTGTTCTAAAATTATCTCTCTTACACAACTAATCAACTTTCCAGAACATTCCAAACATGACTAATTGAATTCAAGGTTGTGAGGTCATTAAGGGCAGTGACCTTGAGAATGTTCTAGACTAATTGAACTCAGGTCATGATGAGTGTGGGGGAAATGACCTACATAACACACCCCCTCTTCAAAAAAAGAAAATTTTCAAAGAAAAATCTTTCTTTTACAAATGTAATCTTGAAAAAGATTTAAGTACTCAAATGTTTTTTTTTTTTTCTAAAGTAAAATTTCTTGAAAGTGAACAACAATAAACTCTAAATACGAGAGAGACAGTCTGCAATTAAATTGTCTCTGCCTTTGATATGTCTAATATCAAGATTAAACTCCTGTAACATTAAACTCCATCTTAGCAATCTCTGATTTTTGCCTTTAAATTTCTGCAGAAAAACAAGAGGGTTGTGATCAATATAAACCACTATTGGCTGATTTGAAGAAGTAACATAAACTTCAAAATGCTGTAAAGCTAATATCAAAGATAAACACTCTTTTTCAATTGTAGAGTAGTTTCTCTGGGATTTGTTAAATTTGCGTGAAAAATAGCAAACAGGATGATCTACACCATGACTATCCTCTTGCAATAAAACGGCACCAGCAGCCGTATCACTAGCATCTACAGCTAATTTGAATGGCAAAGTGAAATCTGGTGCAGACAACACTGGGGCACTTTGCAGTATGGCTTTAAGTGTATCAAATGCCTGTTGGCATTGCTCTGACCAAACAAACTTTACTTTCTTTTTAAGTAAGTTAGTCAAAGGCTCAGTAATTGTGGAGAAATTTGGACAGAATTTTCTGTAGTAACCAGCCATACCGAGAAAGCGCATCAGTTGTCGTTTGCAGTTTGGTATGGAAAACTTGAAATGGCACTGATTTTGGCATCAACAGGTTTTATTAATTAAATAATAAAATGAAAAAAAAAAAAAAAAAAAAAAAAAAAAAAAAAAAAAAAAAAAAAAAAAAAAAAAAAAAAAAAAAAAAAAAAAAAAAAAAAAAAAAAAAAAAAAAAAAAAAAAAAAAAAAAAAAAAAAAAAAAAAAAAAAAAAAAAAAAAAAAAAAAAAAAAAAAAAAAAAAAAAAAAAGAAAAAAAAAAAAAAAAAAAAAAAAAAAAAAAAAAAAAAAAAAAAAAAAAAAAAAAAAAAAAAAAAAAAAAAAAAAAAAAAAAAAAAAAAAAAAAAAAAAAAAAAAAAAAAAAAAAAAAAAAAAAAAAAAAAAAAAAAAAAAAAAAAAAAAAAAAAAAAAAAAAAAAAAAAAAAAAAAAAAAAAAAAAAAAAAAAAAAAAAAAAAAAAAAAAAAAAAAAAAAAAAAAAAAAAAAAAAAAAAAAAAAAAACAAAAAAAAAACTTGAAATGGCAACTGATTTTGGCATCAACAGGTTTTACATCACCCTGTCCTACAGTATGTCCGAGGTAAGTTACCCTTGCCCAACCAAACTCAGATTTGGCAAGGTTGACAGTCAACATTGCTTTGCTCAGTCTCTCAAAGAACTTCCGCATGAGCTTGATGTGTTCCTCCCAGGTGTCACTATACAGGACGACGTCGTCAACGTAGGCTGCACACCCGTCTAGCCCGGATATGACGTCGTTGATCATCCGTTGGAACGTTGCCGGAGAGTTCTTCATTCCGAATGGCATCACCTTGTACTGGAACAATCCGTCTGGTGTAACAAAGGCGGATATTTCACGAGCACGATCCGTCAGAGGGACTTGCCAAAATCCCTTCAGTAGGTCAAATTTCGTCACATACTTGGCTTTTCCCACTCGGTCGATGCAGTCATCAATCCTCGGGATGGAAAGTGTCTGTCTTTGTTAAAGTGTTGACCTTCCTAAAGTCCGTGCACATACGATAACTGTGGTCTGATTTGGGAACAAGTATGCACGGCGAACTCCAGTTACTTTTACTGGGTTCAATAAAGTCATTGTCCAGCAGGTATTTGACTTCTTCCTGGAGATATTTCGCTTTTGTTGGATTCAGTCTGTATGGATGTTGTTTACAGGCTTACTGTCCCCAACATCAACGTCGTGATAGATGACGTTTGTCCTCGTTGGAACATCTTGAAACAGGTGTTTATATTCATGGAGCAGTTCTTTCACCTGTTGTTGTTGTTCTGGCTGGAGGTGTGCCAACTTTGTAGACTCCAGCTTCTCCAGGATTTCTGAGTTCTGAAGCTTGACCGAGCCCAGCTTTGAGTTTAGAGTATTTTCACTCAAGTCAGTTTCAGTATCACTATCTTCATAATGGTTTGAACTGACTGCACTGACAGGCTGAGTTATAGTAGGATTATCCCTATCCAAATATGGCTTAAGCATATTTATGTGACATAGCTGTTTTTGTTTTCGCCTGTCAGGTGTTATTATGATGTAATTTAAATCACTCAATTTCTTATCAATTAGGTATGGCCCAAAGTAACGAGCATGGAGTGGTTTGCCAGGAATTGGAAGTAGAACAAGAACTTTTTGACCTGGTTCAAACTTCCGTTTTGAGGTGCTTTTATCATATCTGGTTTTCATTGACTGCTGAGATGACTCAAGATTTTCTCTGGCTAATTCACATGCTTTAGAGAGTTTTGTACGAAAATCTGACACATATTGCAAAATATTCAGACAATCATCATCGTCTGATAGGAATTTCTCTTTAACGAGCTTAAGTGGGCCACGGACTGTATGTCCAAATACAAGCTCAAATGGGCTAAAACCAAGAGACTCTTGAATTGACTCTCTAACAGCAAAGAGCAGAAAATGAATTCCTTCATCCCACTGCTTCTCTGTGTCAAAACAGTAGGTCCTAATCATGTTTTTCAAAGTTTGATGAAATCGCTCAAGAGCACCCTGACTTTCTGGATGATAGGCGGATGACCTATACTGTTTAATGCCTAGCTGATCCATTACTTGTTGAAAAATACCAGACATAAAGTTGGAGCCTTGATCGGACTGGACACATTAGGGAGGCCAAATAAAGTGAAAAAATTTGACTAAAGCTCTCACTATAGTCTTTGTCTTTATGTTTCTCAGTGGTATGGCTTCTGGGAACCGAGTTGATGTACACATAATTGTCAACATGTACTCATTTCCTGATCTTGTTTTTGGTAGGGGCCCAACACAGTCTATTAGTATCCTACTAAATGGTTCTTGAAATGCAGGAATTGGCTGTAAAGGGGCCTTTGGAATGGTCTGATTTGGCTTTCCTACCATTTGACATGTGTGACAAGTTTTACAGAAATGTGCTACATCCTGCCTGAGATTAGGCCAATAAAAGTGACTGAGAATTTTATGATAAGTTTTCCTGACTCCTAAGTGACCAGCCCAGGGCGTTTCATGGGCCAGGCGCAATATTTCAGCACGGTAGGGCTTTGGAACCACAATTTGATGTTTTATAGCCCAATCGTCATCAACCAAAACATCTGGAGGTCTCCATTTACGCATGAGAATACCAGACTTTGTATAATAGGAAACAGAGCTATCTGAAGTTTTACCTTCATCATCTACCCTGTCAAACAAAGACAAAATATCTGGGTCTTTGTGTTGTTCTGCAATGAGATTTGATCTAGAAAATGTCTGACTTTGGTCAGCAGAAGTTTTACTGGAAGTTTCAAATCCACGAGGGATAACGGAATGATCCGTGTCAAACACCTGACTGAGAAAGGTGTCATTTAAGTCAACATCTGTGACATTATTTTTGAGAGTATTTTGATTCTCGGAAGTTTTCTTTGACATGGCTCGAGTAATGGCACATGAAGGAAATAAATCGGGTATCTCTTGTTCAATTGGCTCTGGATCCTGATCTAAACTAGGATTATCAGTCACAAGTGGATTAGTAATGACCTTGTCCCCAGCAAGGTCGTTTCCAAGAAGAAGGTGAATCCCTTCAAAAGGCAAAAAAGGCCTAATACCTAAAGCCACAGGTCCAGAAACAAAGTCCGAAGACAAATAGACATTATGGAGAGGAACAGGAATGTAGTCATTACAATCTACCCCCTTAATAAGAACTTTAGAACCTGAAAATGACTTTTCAGAAAACGGCAGGGTATCTGCCAACAAAAGAGACTGGGAAGCCCCGGTATCTCTTAAAATTTTGACAGGGGTAGCGGAAGAAAAATCACTAGAAAGTGATATAAAACCATCATGAATAAATGGTTCGAAAATACCCATAATGCTATCTTGAGAAGAATTGACCTTGACCTCATTAATTGGGGATAAGAGGGGTTTAACCTCAGAAAATGTGTTGCACACATTATTAGACTCTAATTGAGTTGATGAAGAAATAAAGCCGGTTGGCTTAGATCCACTTTGACCACTTTGACCTTCACGTTTTCTTTTCAATTTGAAACACTCTGACATTAAATGGCCGTCTTTCTTACAATAATTACAAGAAAGTGTACCAAACTGTTTGCCAGATGGGTATTGAGACTTGGGATCTGATGATGTGCAAGTGTTACTTTAACTCTGTGAACTGATGTCATTTGATTTTCTACTCTCCTTTGAAAAATTCTTGGATGAAAAGGAGGAGTTAAATTTACCTGCATTGTTTCTGTAGGAAAAGGACTGGGATGGTTTGCTGAGAAATGAAGATTTGTGAGTCAATGAGTAATCATCGGCCAAACGTGCAGCAACCTCCAATGTATCTGCCTTTTGTTCATTGATAAACGTCTTGATGTCACTCCGAATGCACCTCTTAAATTCCTCAATCAAAACAAGTTGTCGTAATTTGTCATAATTCTGACTGACCTTTTCAGAAGAACACCAACGATCAAACAGTTGTTCTTTTGTTCGAGCAAATTCAACATAAGTTTGGTCTTTCGCCTTCTCACAATCCCTAAATTTCTGACGGTAAGCTTCAGGCACCAACTCATAGCCCTTGAGAATTAATTCCTTCACAGAATCATAATTTGAAGCCTGCTCTACTGACAACTGAATGTAAATTTCTCTGGCTTTACCCACCAAAGCACTCTGCAAAAGCATAGACCAGGACTCCTTAGGCCAATTCAGACTCTGAGCAATTTTCTCAAAATGAAGGAAATATTTATCAACATCCTTTTCTTGGAAAGGGGGGACTAACCTGAAATGCTTAGTGATGTCAAAACCGTGTGAAGGGAAGGATTTTCCTGACTGTCCAAGCTCTAAACGTTTCATTTCTAATCTTTCCTGCCTATCTTTCTCTCTCTGTCTTTCTTCCATTTCTAACTGCATTTGTATTTTTTCTTTTTCTATTTGTAATTCTAGTTTCTTGATCTCCAAATTTGTCTGCATTTCTAATTCTAATTTTCTGAGTTCAAAGGAAGACTCAGGTTCATAATCTTTTAAGGCAGACTCCTCAAAATGGCCTGAATTAACTAAATGTTTTGCAATCTTGAACTGTATTTCTCGCTTGCGCATAGATCTTTTGACATCTACTTTAAGGAAATTGGCCAGTGTTATGAGGTTGTCTTTTCTGAGGGAATCAAATGTGTCCTGATCAAGGTCATCCATTTCCTCTGGTTTAAATTCCGCCATGATTAAATTTCGCTGAGTTCACAGTATACAGTAGTTTTAAAAAGGCTGGCAAAATGTTGTCAAACGGCTCAAAATGTTCGTCTCCCGGACGAGCCCCCAATTTGTTACGTGCAGAGAAAACGAACAAAAGGGTGAACTCAGCAGTTAACGTTTAAACAAAATTTATTACGAAAATAAAACTAATTGCTAAGTCAGGGATAGAGTACAAGCTTTAAAAGTGTACAGACTACTTATCTCAGCTGGGACGGCAAAGCTCCAGTCTCAGAGTTGTAACAGTCAGTCGGATGAATGAACAGTCCTTTGGCTTGCAGGCTTGAAGCTGCACAAAGACCACAGTATAAATCCAGCGTTGACAGTGAAGGTCTTGAAAAGTCTTGAGAATGACTACTGCTGGAGTTTAGTAACACACAAGAGACACGATCCCAAAAGTCTGACTGGAAGCTGTGCACGTCCCTTTTATAAAGGCATATAAGAACAATCTAGAACTTTTATTGACATGCTAATTACTGTTCTAAAATTATCTCCTTACACAACTAATCAACTTTCCAGAACATTCCAAACATGACTAATTGAATTCAAGGTTGTGAGGTCATTAAGGGCAGTGACCTTGAGAATGTTCTAGACTAATTGAACTCAGGTCATGATGAGTGTGGGGGAAATGACCTACATAACACAATTTACAAATATGTCTTCTGCTTTTTCTCCATATACATATACATGTCTCTTTTCTCATAAAAATGAGCTTAAAATCGCAATGTGAAAAATAGTCTTTCAGCTATATGTTGCTCATTGACTTCGTGGTCTGTCTAATTCACAGTGAGTGTGGTTGTTGATAAATGCCGATAATACTAGGCAGTCATTATGTCCAAGCGCCATTGGCGGGTTTTTTTTTAACATAATGACCATAGGTCATTATCACATCTGGAAGTTGTGATATAGGGTTAGCTTCAACCGGTGGTGGACAGTGTCCATTTTCCGTAAACGACAAAAAGTCAAAAACCGCTGAACAGACTGCATTGATATTTGGTAGAGATATTCAGACTAATTCCAAGGTTCCGATTCCGAAAAATGGAGCCAAACGGAGCAGCAGTTAGACAAAGATTGTTTTATTTTGTAATAAGGACGTGTGATTTCGTAAAACATAGTCTATTAGCCTGGAAATGTGATTTTTGCGAATATTGCTTACCCCACTGACAAACAGTGTGGTTTGAAAATGGCTGGAATTCGCTACTTCGGGACTTTGTTTTCTGTGTGCATTTACTGACAAACTCCAAACCCGCAGCACCTACCCATTCAGTATTTCATGTACAGGTGTACCCAGAGATAGAGTAGTTTCACAATGTGCCAGTTGTGATCAAGTGCCATTGGCGCTATTTTTAAGCAATCTGTTCATATTTGAATAAACATATAAAAGAGTATCCTTTCACATCAAAGGGATATGCTAATTATACATTGTTATGTAAATGTGAAGCCCCTCAGTTTTCCCAAAGAGTAAAAACACCTGTGGGCAATTTACATAGGAAGGATAACTTTCATTGACTTCTCTCAATGTGTCAGGTTATTATTTTTTTCTTTTCTGGAAAACACTGTATGGTCTTACCATCTAAGTCCTTATGGAGAAGTCTGAGCAGGAACTTTGATATTATTCAGTGTTCTGAGTGTTATACATACGAGGTCTTATTGTAACCATTGTTCTCTGTAGCAAATGAACGTACGTGCACAAGATCAAAACTATTGAATTCCATTTTTGGTAACCTTATTTCAGCTTCACAAAGTACGGTAGTAGAACTATCACATGTCACGTAACTATCACGTCCCTAGTGATGACCCAAAAATTCTTAAATATAAAAAGTCTGAAATAACTTTGATTTTCCTCTTGAAGGACAATAATGATGAAATCAGGCAAGAACAGTTACGAGAGCTAGCAGTCATCAATGGTACACTAGATGCACCACCGAGTGGAAGAGGTCGAGGACGAGGTGGCCCTGGTGGTCAGGGTATGAGAGGAAGGGGTGGAATGATGGGCCGAGGAGGCATGCAAGGCCAAAGAGGAGGCATGGCCATGAGGGGTCAAGCACAATCAGGACCAAGGGGACAAGGCTTTGGATCTGGCAGAGGGGGCATGGGTATGGGAGGAGGTATGGGAATGGGAGGCGGTGGTGGTATGGGAGGAGGAAGTGGTATGGGAGGTGGTATGGGAGGGGGACAGCGTGGCCCTCAACAGTTTGATAACACAGGTGGTGCAAGAAACCAACAGATGATGGATCAAGAATCTTATGTAAGTAAAAAACTGGTTCATTTGTTTGTAATAATCCTTGCAGTAAAATTTCAGTAGGTTACATCAGTAAATTAAATCTTATACAAAAGATTATGGAAGGATCTCAATTAAGTATTTTTCAGTATATGTAAGAAGATTTTACAAGTAACGTGATATGATAAAATATATGCATCCAAACATTTCACCCTGTGATATTGGGTAAATTCTAAAATCAAATGTTGCTCTCCAACTTTGATGATGTGGTATGCATATGGATAAGTATGCGTGCAATGATACACATAGTCTTAGGTATACGGTATGTCTGCATGTTGTTATTTTCATTGCCTGAGTCCATTTAAATTCCAGATTTGACGCATGGCCATATTGTCATCAATGATTTTTGATAAATCATTCAAAATGTTCGATATTTTATAAGAATAAAAAATAACTGCTGTAATTAGACGAAGATTGACGAATATTTCATTGTTTTCAGGGATATGATGAATCCTATGGCAATCAGAGTTATGGCCAGTCCTATGATCAGTCATATGGTGACACCAGTGGGTGAGTAACTCTCATTTTGGCTTTATTCATGGAGTAAATCCAGTCAGGAAAGGTCCAGGAAAACCAGACCTTTTTATCAGACAATAAATTTGTACTTTCTTTGGTCCCATTGTCCTGTAAATCATGATGATAAATGACACATGCAGGGCTGTATTGATGTGTTGTTGTTGTCTTTCAGTGGTAATGAAGGATATTACGAAGACTACAGTGGTACAGGAGGGGATAACAGTGGAAATTATGGATCAGGTTTTGGTAAGTCCTCAGTGTTAAACAGTCATCCAGTGTTAAACAGTCATTACTGTAGTTCCTGTGAGTACACACTGTGTTTTCGCAGGAACTACAACTACCGGTAGAAGTCATTAAAGAGCTTGAGCTTCAAAAATTGGAGTGGCACTATCTGTCCAGTGTTCACAAGTTTATATAGTGCTACAAGAAAGCACTGTGCGCCCTCCTTATTGTAGCTAATGGGGCTTGGATGTCTTCTTTCTAGGTGTCAGTATAATAAAATAATCTACTTTACTACCATGAAAAACTAATAAGCAACTTTTGTGTATGTCGAATAACAAAAGGTGAGATGTATATTGTTTACTTTTAAAAAATTGTCTTTTAGTACGTGTTTTGTGCATAATGGCAAAGTGTAACATAAAATTTTGGTATTGAAATAATGTGTTTGAAAGATGTAAGAGTGAGAGCCACTTCAGACATACAAACTAAATTCATGATATCATGTTTTTCTGTAGGTGGTGGCAACCAAGGATGGGGCAGTGGTGGCACTTCAACCGGTGGAGCCAGTGGTGGGCCTTCTCGTTTCAAATCACCAGCCATGAAACATGGTGTGGGCAGGAGTCACCCTTACCGATTCTAAAGTAAGCTGAAAGGTTTTTAACACCCTGAATAACTGCCTCCAAACCTGTAAATTTCCATCTGTGGACAGTGTCTCAACGATGACACGGAAAATATCTTACAGCTTTTTCATCCATCCAAAACATTTCATGGCAAGCTGATTCTTTACAGCTTTACTAATAGCTCTGAACCACATTGTAACATCGACCATCATAAACTGAACAAGTGAGAGATAAAATCCTTTTGCTGTTTGAATGTATCCGACATTTTATAACGTTGATTAGAAATGCATAAAAGTAGATATGTTTGTTGACAAATTTGTCTTGTGAGCATATTTTAACTTAAAGATGTAAAGTTGAGGTGAAATGTGTACTTCATATGTATGGTAGTCCTAATGAGTTGAAAAACGAGAAGATCACAAATTTTACATGTATTTTTATCTAAGAAAAATTTTTGTTTTTGTAGGATATTTAAATGTTACATTTTAGATAATATGGCGATAACTGTCAAGTTGAACCCCTCAAGTGACCATTTAGTGTTTGTAATCTTTTATAACATTAAGTAATACTTACCACTGATTGTATAATCTTATTTCTCACTTAGGTTAAAAGTGTCTAGGTCAAGAGTTCAAATCTTATAAAAATCTTAAATCATGTCAACATTTTTCTTTCAGAAAGGTGGTAAATGTATTGTAGTTAACAGATAGAAAATTCATATGCAAGTTAGACCGAACTTAGTTTCATCTCATGACCTTGGTACATTGAGACATGTGTTGTCTAAATTGTTGTCACATTTAATCTCCCTGATATTTCAATAATTTCATCACAGATTAGGCCAGTAGGGCTTTGCCCTGAAAAAAAGATAAACCAGTGTTGAATTTTAATTGTTCTGTATGTAACATGAACATGTTGTCTGTTATCATAAAATAAAGAGTTACTTTTTCATGAACTTAGAGGGAACATAAAATAAATGCATTGAGAATCCTTTCCAATAGTACATGTATAAACTGCCACACACTTGATGTTATGTCTATTTTTACTTGTCTCCAACTTCTGGCTTTTGTGTGAAATATGAATAAAGCCGTTTTGCCATATACTTTGCCTCTTAATTGAATGTAATAATGACGTCCTTCCAATTAATTCAAAGTGTGCCTCCTAAGCATAGTTGTGATTGCTGTCATTAATGACAAGGTTAACATCCATCTTGTTATTCATGCCTTTGGCTATAAACATATATGATAAACCTATTATGCTGCCGTAGCTGAACATGGTACATTTTTTGTCTCCTCGGCCTCAGAAGTTTGAAAGATCAACTCTTGGTTCAGAAAAATGAGACCCTACAAATTTGATGTTTGTTATCTCCACTCCTTTGTACGTGAAGAACTCAAAATGCTGTCATATCATAAAAATTTAATACTCTGTTGAATAGACTTGTAAGGCTATCTTTTCCATACAATTAAATTGTCAAAGAGGTTTCTTGAAATATACTTTTCTCGAAAGCCATATGGTAATAACAGTTTGCTGTTGCATAAAATGTGGATTTTTTGTTGAAGTCCCACATGCATTCCAAAGCCAATTTTTGCGCCAGTACAATTTGTACTCTGGTAAAAGTGAATTCGGTGACACGTAATAGTGGGTTTCAAGCTTTGTTACATGTAAACATTGGTGCAAGATGAAAGATACATAGTGCTACCTGGATTTTTTCGTAAGACAGAAAGTGCTACCCATTTTTTCTCTTCAAAAAGCATGTATTTTAATATGTGAAAAGGACTGCAATTTTCTTTGAATGCAGTCAAGTGATCTGAATTACGAAGAACGTAGAGGGCCATATAACCATTGATATGGAATACACCTGAAGAATCTGGTTCCACTTTCCTAAAACCTCAAACCACACACGTTTTTTTCCCCGCATATCATTTATAACATTGCCTTTCTAATGTGACAAATATTTCAAATCCATCTTCATTTGCTTATTTCTGCAATATTTAATGAAAGGGCACTGATGCTTTTAGAATATCTTTTGTTTTGACAGTAAATTTAAATTAACATTGAATTGAAAATGTGACCCCAAATAGAATCCTGTTTACTCACGCAGAATGGCCTGTGTAATATGATATGCTGTGGCAACCCTGTCTGTTAATGAATCATGTACATATGCACAGAAATGTTTGTGTGTTAGAGTAGCTTTAGCCATACTTTACTGTTATCTGGTAAATGTAGAAAGAACACCCATGAAATGCTGTATGTATACTGCATTAAATATGCTAATGGATGCTGTAAATATAAACTTCCTAATGCTGAGGGAGCTTGCCGTAAGGCACTAACCGAGGTCCTTAAAAAGTGAAGCAGTCATTTCAAGAAGAGATAAATGGACTTAATTCACACCAGTGAACAATACTCATGTCACAGACATTGATTTAAAATTCATGAGGCCAGGTACCAGGTATAACTACTAAAGGTAATGTACATTTTTATAATGGTATTTTTCATTCTAAGTTAGTGTGGCATGTAATGTTAGATGTGAATATAAATCTCCATAAATGTCCCTAAAGCTGTATAGCTGTATATATATTATCGTGCAAGTTTAAATGGTTCATTTGCCAATATTGTTCTGAATATAATCTAGGATATAAAAATTTTCCAAGAATGTGACAGTAGTTCGCATTGTTTCCAGCTTCTATTAAAATCTCGATATTACATTTCTAAGAAGAAGTTTGCTTCTGATGTTTATTGATTGCTCTTAAATGGGGGACGACAAGATAATTTTACAATGAGAACTAGCAGCTGTGCTTCAAATAAACAGTATTGAACCTTCAAGTACTTGTAGGAGAGTGCAAGCAACCAAAATATTGCTAGTTTAACATGACTTGATTAAAGTCATTTTGACTAACCGATAGCATTTTGGTAATCAGTTATAACTGCATTGTCTCCATATATCGAACCTGTGGGCAAATCATAAATGAATGAAATTGCAGTAAAAGGTGAAAGAAAATACATAAAGGAAAATGATAGAAAGCATGAAGTTGATCAAGGCATATACCAGACATATGTACAACAGACAGGAGACTGCTTGGAAGGAGTATTGAAATCAGTTTATTTTTGTAATCTTGTATTGTAAAAATTGTTTCTGCAATGGAACTCATTCAACAAAATTTCACAGTTTGAGAAATCTCTGATACTCGTATGCTGAAGTACCAAGATTCTTAGAAAATATATTAAGCGAAAGCATTTGATGGTTTTCATTTTTTCTCATCATTATTACTGATTTTGCTCCATCTTTCTATTGCTCTATTGAATGCTATTGTGCTGCAAAATACTGAATTCATGAATTATGAAGCTGAGCTTAAATTTCAGCAAGGCATCTCAAATTTTAATATCTGCAACAAAAGCCATCATCACTTTTTCATTGTTATTGCTCCTGCCACAGAATGGGAAACCATGTGTCCCAGACCAAATTAGCAGGGAATCTGAGGAAACACTGGAGGCAATGCAGTTTTCTCAATTTTTCATCTTTTGTTGTAAACGTAATGTGAAGCAGGATCATAAGTATACACACTCTAATATGCTTTGTATTTCCTGCAGGTTCTGCTGCTTAAAAAATCCAAGATGACCTGTATAATGGTATATGCAGCCAGCATTTCTGTATGCTATGATTGCGTTAAATACATGGAAACCATATCTTGCAGGTATGACTTCTGTAAATCTTCTCTAGCAAACCATTTCCCGTGTTCTTGTTGAATTCATGATTACTGTTCAAAAGCAGTCACTAGTACATCATTTTGAAATCATTTATTTGTATCATGAAGAAACCCAAATGCAATAAACCATTAAAACCAGCTTCAACCATACAACATATAAAACAAAGTGTGCAGACAGAAGAATAAAGTTTTACATTAACAGAAAAAATTGGAATTAGCTTGTGCCAAGCTTACTTGTTGCCTGTAGACCCTGTGTATATTGCGTACAATGGCAGTTATAACAATGTGCACTTCACATTTTGACAGTGCCAGGGAGGAAGGCATGAGTTATCTTCATGCAAATTTTTTAAACTGAATTGAGATGGTTGTGAAGAAAGTGTTTTACAATGGACATCCTCAGTCTTCATGAATCTTTCAGATTGATTTACGAAAGAGAGAGTGTTACATCAGACCAAAATCTGGCAGGAATGTAGTTGAACGAGAAATGGCAATAAAGTACATTTCATCTTGTCTTAGATTTAAATGATCTGCTTTTCAACAGAGCTGAAGTTGTCCTGAATGAAGTTTATGGATCAATGTGGCAACCTAATGAAAAAAGAGGGCTTCTACTGATTGAGCTAGTTTCCCAATCAACCATATGATTAGCAAATAAAGTTTCCAAGTTACATATAGAGTAAGTACAGGTTTTTCAAATACACAGATTTCATTTACCCCGTTCAGACTGACCACTTTGCGTCGGTGTAGGGCCGGACCTGGGCCGGGGCCGACGTAAAAAACCAATGTGGACACGCTGCGTCGGCCTTTGGCCGACACAGTTTGGTCCCGGTGAGAAGGGGGGGGGGGGGGGGGGTGCAGGGCCGACGCAAAATTTGGTCCGACGCAAATTGCCTGTGTGGACACGTTGCGTCGGCCCTGGTCCCAGTTGACCAGGCCTCCGCCATGGATCGAGGTTGAACTAGTCACCCTATTCGCACAAAACAAACGACGTTTGAAACTAAAGTTTACACCTATTGAAAGTTTTCAATCCAGTCTTTACATTTTAATATCATCCCATGTACGCAGAACTTCCCACCAACCTTTGTTCTGCAAACGAGACCATGTCATTCGATTCCACAGTGCACGTAATAGACTAGAGAGGCATGTCAAAAATGCGGCGCACTGGTTATTTCTCCACCGCGTCTTATATATACCATACGCTCATCCAATAAATAGTGAAGATCTCTCCGATGATTAAAAGGGTGAGTGGTAGTCATATTTGCCCTTCTAGTGCGTAACAACGCAGGAAAATCATGAACAGTAGAAACAGCGTGCCATTATTCAAATGCGCCATTTTGAACTTTGACGGGTCAGAGATCACAAGGAAGGTAAAGTTACGTCGGCCCTAATTCTGATACCGGTAAGTGCGGACGCGGACCAAATTTAATCCCAAAAGGACAATTATTTTGTGTCCGCCCTAATTTCAGTTGGGTTGCCAATGTGAACTAAGTAATTGTTAGAATTTGCATTTGGGTAAATACATTGTTTCAGTTTGTTCATGTAACAAATTCTATGTTATAGGTTTGGATAAGCCAGTTTTCCAGTTATATATTAGGTTAACAGGATACTCTGTTACACAGTAAACATTGATTGAATACAATGTAAAATGTAAACAAAACAATGAAATGTTACATTATTGCAGTTGATGTGTATAGCAAATTCTTTGTAAAAAGTTTCAGTCTGCACGATGACCGGGCTTTTCGGTACCATTGCATGACGGGTAATCTAGGCAAGAATGGCGTCTTTCAGTGGCGTCATTGAAAGTAAACAAAAGCAAGCAATATCGCCAAAATAAAGACGTGGTTTTCTAATAACTGAGATATATTTTCACTGTTTTTGAGATGGTAAGTGTCGGCTATAGGACTGAAGAATATTGTCGACAAATATTTTGGCAATATACATATTTTAAAATATAATTTCATCACTTTTCAATCGGATAGCTAAAATGACTTGATTTGAACGAACTTAACTTTCAAAATTTGTAATTTTTGGTCTAAAGACACAATCGCCAAACTATGCCGATTAAACGCACCCCATTGTCAATGTAAACGTAAAATAAAGTCTCTGGTTCACTAGGCACGCGATCGTCGGCAGAAATGGAGCGAATTCACGTGTGTGAATATACGGCAAAATATGAAAATTTTGTCAATTTTTTGGCATAATCCTGCTGTTGAGGACGACGCTGCTTGAAAAAGGCTACAAGTGTCACTTTTAGCATAGCTTCCACAATACAGTAAACGGGTGCTAAAGTCCCTCCCGCTCGGCTGGTGACCTCACTGCACGAAGAAATGGAGGGTACATTTTCTATAGGGTTGACAGGACCTCTCTTTGAAACTTTGTAATTTTTGGTCTAAAAATCATGTAGACAATCTAGTATGAAAAATAAGGCCTTTAGGTATTACTAATTGTTTAAAAATGATTAATCGTTACTGTGGTTCATTAAAATGTGTTCTCAGCACTGTTAACTTTTTAGCGAAACAATGAAAAACCCTAAAATTTTCAAGCCGATTATGTTCCACCTAAGTACCGTCAGACTAATGCAAACCTCTCCAATCGGCAATGGTTTACTCCTGGCAACATACAGCTTCATATTACTCATCGGGGGCTTGCCCCCTCGTCGGTAATTGCTCTGATTGACACGATTTCGAGTAACTTGCAGTGAAAACCATTGATTGACACATGTCAAATCCCAGTTTTAAGGGCGCGAAGCGCGGTACTAGCCAATCCCTTACCACTTTCTTGAATGCAGCTTAGCTGATTATTATTGCCCTCAAAGTATGACTCATCAGCTATGCCTTAATAAGGTAAAATAGGCGTAGATAATCAAGAAAACCCAGGCTAACGACGTGGCGGGAAAATCGCATATGTTGTAAACAAATGCTCATGAATAGTATCACATGACATCTCAAAGCTGCGCCTATTGGTTGAGAGGCTAGACATAATGAGGTCATGCATAATGAGCTGTCGTGTATTACTCGCTTGTGCATGCTCATTCCACCGGCGAGCCACTCGAAATACACGAAACTTCTGAAACTTGCACAATACGGAATAACTCGTCAGCGTATGAGTACATTTTCTGTAGTAGAGGTTGCTAATTACAACTGCATTCAGAGGTAACTTTTGGTAGCCCGTATTTGTTGAAAAAATCCTGACAACTAAAATTTCTGTCGATCTCACAACTGGTCTACGTTACGTCTGTGATCGCAGGCAGTGTTGCAAGTGTTCGATCAAAGGGTCATACTGCGCCCGTCACTGCCCGACAGGCAATTTACCTTCCAATGTGTGTAATTAGTCGATATCTCTGTACCACAGCCCATTACTCTCTGTAAAACCAAACAAAATAATAGTCCTAGAGGTCGATTTTCCAGCGAGTGTCAACAATCATCTGTGGTATGCCCATGCAACGATGATCGTATCCCGGTATCCACACACTGCCCGTCAGGAAATTATATTGATGACAGCTTTGAGACAGGATTCAGTCATTGTGAGTAAAAACAGACGCATATAGTTTGTAGCTTTCTATAAACGTGGCAGTACTCTTTGGGGGCTGGTACACATCAGCAGGGGCTAAACAGCAGCTCTTTGGTGTTTAGACATCGAATCTTGACAATACGGCATGCAGTCGACGGGTAGTTGGACCGGTCGGGAAGTTTTGTGATCGCTATATTTAGACCTTTCAATCTAGTTTCGTTCCAGCAAAGCCATTTTGTACCTTTCTTCATTTCTACTCTAGAAAGATAATTAGCTTTAAATTTGATCCGTAACTTTAAGAACCGTGTGAGTTTCTTGTTCAATGTTTTGATGTTATAGCATCGACAGCGGTCAACTCTCGTCGAAGTGTCAACCATTTATGCGCAGGGTGGGAAATTTAACTGTCATAGAACACGTGCATACTGAGGTTCTCAACGTCTTCAAATCATCAAGAAAATAGTTATTTTTTGCTCACGTGTTCACACACGTGAGCATATGGTTTAGCCATGTCTGTCTGTGTGTCTGTGTGTGTGTCCGTGTGTCTGTATCCCCATTATCTCAAAAACGGCTGAACGTATTTCAGTCAAATTCAGTAGACATCTTCAGAATTCAAATGGCTAGAACTGAAAAGGTTTTGGTGGGCGTGGCTTGCATATTAATGAAGTTATCACAGTTTTAATTTTTGTGATACATGGTAGTCTATGGGAAGCATGATGACCATGGTTTCTGGACATCTCGACCCCTAACCAACTCGACCCCAGTCAACTCGACCCGCTACCAACCTAACCCTGGTTAGACCTTATAGCCTTGCTCCTTCATGCCAAATATCAAAGTCACAGGTCTTGCCAATTTTGAAGATTTTTAAAGTATTATTTTTCTGATTTTTCTATGACCTTTGACCTCCCCTATACCTATGCAGCTAAGCTATGGCAATGGCTTATTCTGGCGTATGTTAAAGTCCAAGACAGCCAGCTTCTATTGGACAATGGCCAGTAGGGGACCAAATTGCTCTCCACAATTTTGGGGATTCCACTTGACCTTTGACCTTGGCATCTTCCTGCAACTCATTTATTATGTGCATTTCTAATTCTGAGCTAGCCAATAGAGCTAGAGGTCTGATTTTTGGTATATAGGGACAACTTAGCAATACAAATTTTTTGACAAAATGTCATGTGATCTCGATGACCTTTGACCTTAAATATGAGTATATGTCCATAACTCAGTAACCCCAAGTGCTACACCCTTCATATTTGGTATGATGGGAGACCTTATGACATCACATCCTGTACCTAATTAATTATGCACATATCTAATTCTGAGCCAGCCAATAGAGTTAGAGGTCTGATTTTTGGTATATAGGGATGACTTAGCAATACAATTTTTTTGACAAAATGTCATGTGACCTTGATGACCTTTGACCTCAAATATGCATATATGGCCATAACTAAGTAACCACAAGTGCTACACCCTTCATGTTTGGTATGATGGGAGACCTTATGACATCACATTCTGTACCTCATTGATTATGCACATATCTAATTCTGAGCCAGCCAATAGAGCTAGAGGTCTGATTTTTGGTATATAGGATAACTTAGCATACAATTTTTGGACAAAATGTCATGTGACCCTGATGACCTTTGACCTCAAATATACATATATGGCCATAACTAAGTAACCCAAAGTGCTACACCCTTCATATTTGGTATGATGGGAGACCTTATGACATCACATCCTGTACCTAATTAATTATGCACATATCTAATTCTGAGCCAACCAATAGAGCTAGAGGTCTGATTTTTGGTATATAGGGATAACTTAGCAACACAATTTAACTTGATTTTAGTCATTGAAACTTGCTATATACATCAAAGATACTGTGATATAACATTATTGAAAGTCAAAGACATTTTTACTTCAGCCAATTCCTAATTTTCATATTAAATGAATTTTCATACTTAGGGATATTCATCTGAATTGACTCGATCAAAATTGATGTAACTTGCTATGTACATTTCAGACACTGTAATACAATATTATTGAAAGTCATTAAGCATTTTCTCTTCAGCCAATTCCTACTTTGCATGTTTAATGGACTTTCCTAATTAGAGATATATATCTGAATTGACTGAATTGACAAAGTTGACAAAATTTGCTACACATATTACACATAGTATGATACAACATTATTGACAATCATTAAGCATTTTTACTTAAGCTAATTCCTAATTTACATATTTAACCCTTTCACCCCCAGTTCCCTGTATACAGGTCCAACTTTACCATAGAAAACAATGGATTTGGGACAAACCATGGTGGTGAAAGGGTTAATGAACTTTGCTTATTAGGGATGTATACCGGGATTTACTTGATCAAAGTTGGCAAAACATGACAACATTGATGATTATACCTGGTTAAAATAATATTGAAAGTCATTTCACATTTTCATGTCAGCTAATTTATAATTTGCATATCTAATGAGCTTTCACAGCTCGGCATATATGGCTTGAAGGACATGGCCAACAGTAATTACACTTGCTATATAAAATGTGATACAATAAAAGCAGTCAAAGAACTTTAATATTTTTATTTCAGCTAATTACATATTTGTATACTTCATGACCTTTGAGAATTAATCGGCGGTGATTATTGTTCATTATGTTGATCATAATACTTTCAATGAAGTTGCAAACATGTGGCAAAGGTTCAAATTTACACATAACTGTATGAAACACGTGAGCATTTTCAGTTCATATCTGGTAATTAAATAAATTACAAATAATATCAAATTATTGTAAAATATCTTCATGTGATAACAAATATCAATTGTTATTTATACCTTAGTGATTGAACCCACCCATGAAAGAAATGGTTTCTGACATGATGTTGCACATGCCAATCACCCTACAATACCCAATCAAATCAATGGTACCGGCCACACCTCAAAAGCCGGGTTATCGTGCAGACTGTTTGCTTCACGCTGGATAATTTCAGTGTACAATTTGTACATGATACAGCAAATACAATGTTACAATTTGTACATGTGGCAAATACAGTGTTACATTTTGTACTGGATATGGCAAATACAGTGTAACAATTTGTATAGGATGTTGTGGATACTGTATTACAATTTGTAGAGAATGTACAGTGTTCTCATATACAAGCTGTTGATCTCCTTTCGCAATGGACCTGCCGAATACCAGTCATCAGAAGGCCATTGTTGCTAATTTGTTTCACAGGTGAATGTGTCTTAGCCCAATCCAACTCCCGATACTTCATAGTAATAGTATGTTGTCCTGTTTTCTTCAGCATTTCCACAATAGTGTAAGGAATTGTGTAATGCAAGGGAACTACAATTCATTGTTGTTTGTTTTGGTTTACATTGTTGCTGAACTTCAGACCAGAGTGTGTGACTTGTTTACTCACTTCAGTTGCTATTCTGATGATTCACCATAAATACATCAAAGCCATAATTGGTTTGTACTGTCCCATCTTTTACTGAAGTATCATTACCATTATCACCTCTACACAGTATGTGATTTTACCAACAATTCACCTTGCTCTATACCGTGAGATCACTTTTATTTCTTTGGTACATAGAACAGCTTTTTCCATATATCAACATTCTGACAGCATTGTTTTGATGTTCATATCTGAGTGCACAAATCAAGGAGACTTGTAGGCAACCTCACTTATTGTGCTGTAGTGATATGAATAAAAACACTTTCCAAAATCATCTGCAATTTCACTTATATTTTCTTTATTGCAGGATGCAAGTGTTTGCAGGTTACAGTTCAAGCAGGAACATCACTGCAAGCATCACATACTGACTTCAAACATCCATCAAACAACAATGAATGAAGTCCCTTCTAGAGTTACATGGTTTTCTAATAACAATGCTTACACCTATAAATTGTATGTAAACAGTCCAACCTGCGTATAATGGTCACCTCAAGAATAGAGAGTTACCTGTTAGTGGAGGTTTCCGTTCAGCAGAGGGATGGATGGATGTGGTATTACTTCCAGGATAAATATGGAAAAGTACTTGTTGTACTCGCAGACATAAGTATCATAATTCTGTAAAACTGCGATATTTCATTTCTGGAGCAACATTCATGTGGAAACCTAAAAAATGTGAAAGCAATCTGTTGCTGTCAGTATCAATGATGTGTGCAATTCAGTCAGAAATGTTGACCTTCATATAGGATATACTGATGTTTCCACTAAATTAGACTATTTACAAGTTGGCTGCTCTCTAGAGTGTCAGTCTGTAACATGTAAAATCCAACAGGACTGCCTGGAACTGACCATCATGGACAGATGACCTCTCTGTGAGTGTTATCTCTAAGACAGGTTTTGTGTGTACATAAACAAACCAAGTGCACTGAACACACTCCCAATCTCTTCTTAAAGTTTTGACCAACTAAAGGACAACACATCTATAAGTTGTTCAGCTCCAGAGATCTTATCGGTGGTCTTGTAGATCAATCAAGGAATGTCTCTGTTTTACAAGATGCATGGACATCAAAAACATTTTTAAATTTTTATATTTGATAATGACCAGTATTTAAATTTCATACTGTTTTACATTTTCTTGGAAAGCTACTTTAAGATAAGTGTAGGTTGAGTTTAAAATGAATACATTTGATAATTACCACTATTTTTAACTGTATATTGATGGACATCTTGAAATTCTACTTTCTACATGAAACTGTACCAGATACATTGAATAATGACTTGTAATGTAATTATACACTGTTGTGCAATTTCTCTTGAAATACTACTTTAAACTGTACTCAAAAATTTTTTGACACTGTAATGTTGTACCATTGAACATCTTGTAGTTTTCTTCTTGAAAACTACTTAAAACACACACATTTGATAGTGACCAGAATTTTACATAGTCCGAGCTGGATAAATTCGGGAAGGGGATTTGTTTTAACCCTTTGAGCGCCAAAGTCTATTTTTGTCCCCTTTATAAAATAAATCCCAGTCAATTTTTCTCAGATTTTTGCCATAATTTTGAGAAAAAAACTGTAGCAAATTAAATGTGATGTCCATTTGGTCAAAAATTTTCAAAAAATTACAGAAAAATTCATAAAAATTGGTAAAATTTTGCACTAAAATTTAGGTGGGAGAAAACTACCACAGCGCTCAAAGGGTTAATTCACACTGACCTTAATCTTCTTGAAATGCTACATGAAACTTCTCTTCAAATAATTGGATACATCTGATAATAATTAATTTGCTCCATCCCAGAGTAGTGGATGTAAATTGGCATACTATTTGTTTTGCCTAATTACTGTCATAGCTGTCAGAATTTTTGATCACATCTAAATGGTGTTCAACAAAATTTGATTCATCATTTATTGTAGAAAATTTTTTGTCAAAAGAGTTTGAAAGTGGCAAAATTAATAACTCTGTGTACAAAGTGAAGATCATGTAAATATTTTGAAGAGAGTAAAAATATATTAAGTAAAGATTATACAGCCTTGCATTGGTATTGTGTTTTATGTATTGAGAACATAGTACAGTGAAAGTTAATATTTTGTCATGATAAACAGTTTTTCAATAGAATGCAATATGCCTGGAAAGGTTGATAAATTTCAAATTATTAAATCATTAAAACCATTTTCAAATGAATGATTTGTGGGTTTTATTTTTCATAACCATGTGCAAGAGAATCAGCTAACCACCAAGGTGAAATGGAAATTTTTAGAAATTTATACAATTATGCCAGCTAAATTTTTTCCCCTCAGTTCACATGAGGGCTTCTTTTGTAATGCTGTGTCTATCGGGAAATTAACTGTAGGGAAAATTTGTTGTTTCTTGAGCAGAAAACCGACAGTCTACTTTAAATGCATCTACTTTCAATGGACAAGCCATCACGTGTTGTCCGAGATATAGATGTGGATAATGGTGTCATTTTAAGCAGTCTGTTTTCATATCAGTTGAAGCAAGCAAGTAATGTGGACATTTAGCGGAAGAACAGCCACAGCTTTTCTGTTACATGTATGAAGTTGTGTGGTAGAAAATATATGCAAAAGCTTTTCTTTAGCCATCTGTGTGTTTATTATTACACAATGTGGTAAATTTAACCAATGTTTATATTGGTGGAGAAAAAAGCTCCAACAGTAGGCGAATGTGAGACAAAATATCCCCAACGAGTGTAAGAAATCTGATCCCAGGCCCTTGGTGTGTGAGATTCTTTTTCTCAAATGACCACAAAATGCGTTAAATTCACACTGGAAACATTGATTATTTTAACATTTTCAGTGACTATCCTACTTTATGGCCATGTATTACTCTGCGTCCTAACACGAACTCTGTTGCGAGTTTCAGTGCCGATATTTCAACTTCTGCTGCGGACAAGATATCAATCAGGAATATTGGTGATATGTTCCAAGTGACCTATGTTCACTTGATATTTGGAAAATTTGACCATCTGTTGTGATTCTGTCACCACTGATGTACAACATTATCCAAAATCGTGAAAACGCTGTTGTCTGTCACCACACTGTGACTGCTTACTTTGTAGTTCTGGTCCGTGTTCAACTCTATCATCGCGTCATGTGATAACATTTTGCGCACAAAGCAAAAGGCCATTTACTATCCAATCAGAGTTCATGTAATAATATACTGTTTTCATATATGTGCATTTATACACACTGGGATGATTTGTCCCACACCGTCGATCCCGCACTCCTAGTAGCCGGGAATGTGAGAAAGATCATTCAGTTACATTGGTCCCTCAGCTTTGGATAAACTGCCCACAAACCCTGTCTCTTTCTGTACTCCGTTTTCTTTCCTCATACTCTCAAGACATTTGTTGAAACACTGATTTTCTTTTTGACTCTTTGTGTTTCTAATTCTAATACTTCATGCACCCAGAGCTCAATAAGATAAGACACATTATCAATCTGGTATTATTCCACCAAACAGTGGCAAGAATTTTTAGGGGTGTGTTTAAAATATCATTGCCATCGATCCCAACTGTTCAACATTGTACCTGATGAAAAATCTAACAGTGAACACCATAAAAACAAATATGTCTCTATTATTAGAGACATAAGATGATCTTGGTTACATCTAATAGTACAGAAATCTCTACAAACATTGTATATTCCTTCGAATAAGTGAGCGTGCATGCAATGTTATAATAATATAGAAATAACCGACGACGCGCTAACCATTAATGTTTATTTATGGCAAGGGCGAGAGGATAGCCAAAAATTAATGGGAGAGGCTTGCCGAGCCCGTTAATTTTGGCTTTCCTCTTGCCCAAAAAACAGTCAAAATTTATGAAAATTTACTGTGCGAATGACAACGGGGCCCATAGTGCGCACTGCAAATGTTTTGCCAATCCGGAAATTTTTTTGAAAAAGTGTCTAAAACTTGGCCCACAAGTGCTCCATTTTATTTTGTGATTGATTATGATCTTTGTACAAATCACAATTTTGTTTTAGCTGTAAAGTTACTATGTTTACGATATTATTCATATTCTTGGGCATGTAAACAAACCATTACTGTGTATTTGTGGGCAGTCACGTGGTTCAGCTCGTCCAATCAAAATGCGATGAACAGGGCTTGGTAATATAATGCTGAATGAACTTAATGTCAACCGTGCAACTCCATGTCACAGAGTCTTATCTCAAGTGAGGGTTGGAATTGCCACACGCAAAATTTGTCATATCACAACTTGCAAAAATTGCATATTCAATAAATATTTGACAAGTTCTGTATTTCCACGGTACAATACAAGAAAATCTTTTGAACTCACATTATATTGCAGCTTTATATAAGGAGACTGATCTTATATGGTTTGAGGTTTATAAGTCTGCATTTCAATGCTACTGCACGTGTATATGTGTGAAAATTTCCTTGATTGTGATTCAAAGTAAATTTTTTCTCATTTTACATCATTGTTCCTTTTGTTACAGCCTGAACCATGAGAAGACCGGCGTTTTCACGAGGGTCTCGAGGTGGCAAAATGTCTTCAGAGTACAAAGGTTTTAACACAGTGGTTGTCTTTGTCTGCAACAAGTATCTTCATTGGAACACTGTCAGTTATCATCAATCCTCTAGGGAATTTCAATCCATCTTCTTTTCTATCAACACGACATATGAATCTTCCACTGCAGTCAAATTTCTGAATGCGATGACTGTAATCACTAACATAAACATATCTGTTTGAGTCAAGACATACGCCACATGGTCCAAACAGCTGACCATCTCCTTTCCCTGGAATTCCAAATTTGTACAGGAACTGCACAATCATCTGCATTGGGTACCTGTATGTGGCTATTGTTACAAATTGATGCAAACAGCATCCCCTGGTTATCATGAACTATGTTCCATGGTCCCATTAATTCACCACACCGTACACCATATTTACAAATTGATTTGATATACTTGCCATCTTATACTTTCTAATACAGTGTCCATCTTTGTCAGTTTGTTCTTCAACCAGTCCATCCCAGTCAGACACATTGTTTGTTGTTTTTGTCTGTCATGAAGTATCTATCATCAACTGATACTGCTACATCAAGTGGAGAAAAATCTCTTCGCGACGCAATACTTAGTCACAACCCCAATGCTTGTGGCGCAGCAACAGCGAAGCGGCTGCGCGAAAGTCTAGAATATCAACCTACATGCAAGTTTCCTTTTTGTTATTCTAACAAGTGTTAAAGGCATTTAAACGCTTTTGTCAACAATTCAAACTCAAGATAACTTAAACTCACACTTTGAATTTCATCCGCCAAATACAATCACCTGACAAGTAAAAGGCCAGCCCCACTGACAATCTTAAACAAGTATGTAGTGGCAATGTAGTATGGTTTATCCCAGCAGATATAGAAAGTTTAAACAGTCCTACTCAGATATTGAGCTGCCTTTTCTAGAGGATTATTGTCTTAAAGGGACATTACCTTATTGTAACATCTGTTAGACAGTCTGTTTGTGTAACCCTTATTGTTGAGTCATTAACAGGACAGCAAGAAAAATAAACAAGGCTAAACAATCTGTTTTGAATGAAGACAGAGTTTTATTTCCACTATCTCCTTTAAATTACATTCAGTTTTTGTATTTAGAAATTATATCATTATGCAATAATGAAGGTAGAATATTACCACATCAATATGTTTTTCTCAACTTCGCATTTCCTGAACTTAATGTACTTTATTAGTCCCCACGGACACCGTCCGGGACTTATAGGTTTGGTCATGTCCGTGCGTCCGTCCGTGCGTCCGTGTGTGCGTGCGTGCGTGCGTCTGTGCGTCCGTCCGTTCACGCAGATATCTCATAGACGCCTGGAGCGATTTTGTTCAAACTTGGTTCAAGGATAGTACCCTACCTCATACAGATGCACGTCGATTTGTTTCACAATGCAATCAAATTTGGCCATGTTAGAGGACTTTTTAGTTTTCACCTCCATAGACCCCCATGTATAAGGCAGCCATAGATTCCCATGTATAAGCACAGGCGACCCATAAAGTATTACTGAGATTTTCACACTGTTTTCTCTATCATTTTCTCTCCTTTCTTCATGCTCTTACTGATCGGAGTAAATAAAATAAATGGTTTATTAGTCCCCACGGACACCGTCTGGGGGGACTTATAGGTTTGGTCATGTCCGTGCGTCCGTCCGTGCGTCCGTCCGTTCACGCAGATATCTCAGAGACGCCTTGAGCGATTTCGTTCAAACTTGGTACAAGGATAGTACCATACCTCATACAGATGCACGTCGATTTGTTTCACAATGCGATCAAATTTGGCCGTGGTAGAGGACTTTTTAGTTTTCACCTCCATAGACTCCCATGTATAAGGCAGACCATAGACTCCCATGTATAAGGCAGACCATAGACTCCTATGTATAAGGCAGTCCATAGACTCCCATGTATAAGGCAGACCATAGACTCCCATGTATAAGGCAGTCCATAGACTCCCATGTATAAGGCAGTCCATAGACTCCCATGTATAAGGCAGTCCATAGACCCCATCTATAAGGCAGTACATAGGCTCCCATGTATAAGGCCAAGATAAATAAAAATTTAGTTTCTCATCGTATTCATATTGCAAAAAGGATGCAGTGACACAGTTTTTAGTCCCCACAGATAAAGTCCAGGGGGCTCATAGATTGGGTCATGTCAGTCCGTGAGTCCATCCGTTCACGCAGATATCTCAGACACTTTGACAAAATGTCATGTGACCTTGGTGACCTTTGACCTCGAATATACATATTTGTCCATAACTCAGTAACCACAAGTGGTAAACCTTTCATATATGGTATGATGGGACACCCTATGACGCCACATATTGTACCTCATTAATTATGTGCATATCTAATTTTGAGCGAGCCAATAGAGCTAGAGGTCTGATTTTTGGTATATATGGATAACTTAGCAATACAATTTTTTTGACAAAATGTCACGTGACCTTGGTGACCTTTAACCTCAAATATACATATTTGTCCATAACTCAGTAATCACTAATGCTACACCCTTCATATTTGGTGTGATGGGGACACCTTATGACACCACATATTGTACCTCATTAATTATGTGCATATCTAATTTTGAGCGAGCCAATAGAGCCAGAGGTCTGATTTTTGGTATGTAGGGATAACTTAGCAATACAATTTTTTTGACAAAATGTCAAGTGATCTCAATGACCTTTGACCTCAAATATACATATTTGTGCATAACTCAGTAACCACAAGTGCTACACTCTTCATATTTGGTATGATGGGACACCTTATGACGCCACATATTGTACCTCGTTAATTATGCGCATATGTAATTTTGAGCGAGCCAAAAGAGCTAGAGGTCTGATTTTTGGTATATAGGGATAACTTAGCAATACAATTATTTTGAAAAAATGTAATGTGACCTCAATGACCTTTGACCTCAAATATACATATTTGTCCAAAACTCAGTAACCACAAATGCTACACCCTTCATATTTGGTATGATGGGACAACTTATGACGCCACATATTGTACCTCATTAATTATGCACATATCTAATTTTGAGTGAGCGAATAGAGCTAGAGGTCTGATTTTTGGTATATAGGCATAACTTAGCAATACAATTTTTTTGACAAAATGTCACGTGACCTTGGTGACCTATAACCTCAAATATACATATTTGTCCATAACTCAGTAACCACAAGTGCTACACCCTTCATATATGGTATGATGGGACACCTTATGACGCCACATATTGTTCCTCATTAATTATGTGCATATCTAATTTTGAGCGAGCCAATAGAGCTAGAGGTCTGATTTTTGGTATGTAGGGATAACTTAGCAATACAATTTTTTTGACAAAATGTCACGTGACCTCGGTGACCTTTGACCCCAAATATACATATTTGTCCATAACTCAGGAACCACAAGTGCTACACCCTTCACATTTGGTATGATGGGACACCTCATGACGCCACATATTGTACCTGATTCATTATGTGCATATCTAATTTTGAACAAGCCAATAGAGGTAAATGATGATTTTTAGTATATAGGGATAGACTATAGGATAGAAATTTTTGACAAAATGTCATGTGACCTCGATAACCTTTTACCTAAAATACACGATTATGTCAATAAATAAGTAACCACAAGTGCTATGTCCTTTATATTCAGTAGGATGGGAGACCTTATGACAACACATGCCTTACCTCGTTAATTATGCCCATATATAATTGTGGGCAAGCCAATAGAGCTAGAGGTCTGAATTTTGGCATATATGGATTAATTAGCAATACAATGTTTTTTTTCAAAATGTCACGTGACCTTGATGACCTTAGACCTTGAATATGCATATATATGCATAACTCAGTAATCACAAGTTCTTTACGCTTCAATTTTGATAGGATAATAGACCTTAAGATGTCACATCTTGTACCTCATTTATTATGCACATATGTATTTCTTGGCTGGCCAATACAGCTAGAGGTTTGATCTTTTTTCCCGATTTAGAACCAGAACTTAGACATGCCTCTTGTTTCAAATTGGGAACAATGACATAGACCTATGTGTCCATAGATCTGAACATATACACTTTAGTGATACTTCTTAATGACCTCATTTCCCTGCCCCCTCAAGACTAATACTCCTATTACAAGTGGGGACTATGTCATTGTCAATGACTTGTTGATGTTATTGAAGGCAACAACGATATTGTCCTATATGGGTCTATGAATCGAAAATGTCCCGGCTTCAATGATCAGTTAAAGTTTAAATGTATCATTGCCAACATGGATTACAATGAATTGTCTTCAGTTAATTCGCTGGTTTTTATCTAAATTTTGTAGAATTAAGTCAACACAAAAGAGTTATAGCCCTAGAGAATCCATCATAAGTTTTATCAATTTGTTCAAAATGATATTTATATGGATACGTTTGTGAAATAAGTGAATTCTGCAAAGATTTGGCAGAAATCAATTGAAACAAGCACAGATAAAAAAATAGATTTTCTTGAAAAATATTTTGTTTATATCACTATTATTATTGTTTCTTGCAGGACTCAAATGTTTGGAGGTCAAAGTTCGTCCATGGATGTCTCTGTTACAAATCACATCACTTCAGACATCCATCAAACAACATGAAGAAACCAAAAATCTGTCCTGTGTACGGTTGCCTATTAAAATCAACAGTCAAATCTATAGATGTAGTTTGCAGTGTAGTGCTTATTGAGAACTTTGAGTTAATTGCAAATGATTTACCAAGTGCAATTTTGTTACTATATGACAAACTCCGCTGGTCGTGTTTTTTTCAAATCCTGCAAATTAATCAGACTCTGCCCTTTTTGCAATGGTGCATCAAAGATCTACTTATGATTTCTGAAGATCAGCTCTCACTGTCTGTAAAATTCTACTTATGGTTGACAAAATGAAGATCTTTCTACTGATGTTGTCGAAAATAATCAAATCTGAAGTGGCTCCCTAGTTCTGAAAATTAGAAGTTCATTTACTTATTAAACTCAGTTTAATGTTGTAGTCAGTTGATTTACATCATACCTAAATGATGATCATGAGAATATAATTATTTTTGAATAATGCTTAGAGCATAACTTTACAAATCTTATGACTCATGAGTTTGAAGATATCAGAATCATCCACTGTGGCAATTCACAAATATCGACATATATTATTTCGTCTGTATACAAAACTATATATTAATGAAGAGAAGAAACAGATCTAGTGAAAACTCTAACAATAATCCTGCATTGTACTGTCTATGTGTACATTATGAGAAAAAAATTAAAAGACTGAAAATAAACTCTGTCTTTATTACCAGCTTTACAATACAATGCAAAATGCCATGGAAATGTTTTAATTTTCATATTAAAGGTAGTTCCAAACCTGTATCTTTTCACTGATGATTGGATTCTGTGGCTGATTTCATAAGCATCTCTAAAAGTGCCAACAAGCAAGTCATCATGGTGAAATTCATACAAATTTTGTACAAATTTAATACTGTTTTCATTTTCTCTCCATGTTGTATAACTGTTAGCCAGTGTGATATATCAGAACTGCTGGTTTAGGACCAATTCCAAGTTTATTTTTAAGTATATAAGGCTTCATTCACGAATACTTGTACGGAGCCACTGTAGATTCAATGATTTTTTGAAAAACACCCAGTCATAAAATCAAAAATTTAGTCCCCTGCCAACTAACAATAATCTTGAAGTCTCCCTTCCAAAATATAATTGATATATTTGGTCCACAGAGGTGGTGGCACACTACACATGTCAATTTTCTGCAAATGGCAAAACACTTGTCACCTCTTTTCGTAAAAAAAAGCAAAACTGATCTGTGAAAAAAAATGGAAAAAAATGACAAACTAGGTTACTTCCCCTCACCTGTCAAAAAAGTGTAACCTTATCTAGCTTGAGGATTTTTAAAGATATTTTGTAAAGGTGGCACAGGGAGACAAAAAGGTGCCGAGCTTGCTAGTTTGAGGGAGGGTGGCATGGAGGGGTATCCTAGGTGAGAAAAACTTTGAAAATTTAACCACATATTGGAACAATTGTATGTATTCTTATGCCTTGAAAAATGGGAAAGACAAATTTGTTTGCATGTGATGACAAAAATCGCCATTGAGATACAGGCTGTGGTGATAAGCTGAACACCAGACCTTCCAAAATTACCGAAGGAATAGAAAATGTACAAAACATGAACATAAAACATCCCGAGTACTTGAGTCGTGGACCTTAGAAAACGTTTTTTTCTCTTTAGCTTGATTGTAGTTTAGATGTTTGTAGAGCCTGACAACACCAGCTTTAATTCAATTCAATGCACAACATTACAGCCAATTAAATTACAGTAGGTGAAGCAGCACCGGAAATAGCTGGGAAATTTTTACTACTAGGTCATCAATATAGCCAGCAGCTGGCTTAAACAACTTTGAATGTCATGTAAATAACATATATTCTCAAGGGTTATACGTTGGTACAACAATATATATAACATCAGACTTGCCTTTGCCCTGTCACTGTGAATCTCACAAGAAATCAAATTTTTTTCAGAATGTATCAGACAATTGTTGTCAGTACAGGCCCAAGTTGTCAGTACATTCAGCTGATACTCATTTAGCCAATCAACATATACAAAGTGTTCCACATAATGTTATTAGCTTTTGTTGATTGTGGATATATAGAAAGGGGAGTCTGTGTAACATTGCCTATCAGAATCAACAGGTACTAAGGGAGCTGTCATTATTTATGACCCGGGGTCGGAGGAATGGGAGTGGGGTCACTCAAAAAATTGAAAGCTACAAAGGAGGTTGCTCAAAATGTGGAGAGAAAGAAGGAGGGTTACTCAATTTTTGGTACAAAATGAATGTAACACCTCTCAGATTGCACCATTTCACACATCAATTTCTCAAAATTTTCAATGCGAGAGGGGTGCTCTAACAGTTTTACTCATTAAAATACACATTGAAAACACCTTTCAGCCTGCACCAGACTGAACCATTGCATTTGTCAAGTTCTCAAAATTTTCCATGCAATACAGTATAGGGAACAGCCCCTCTGACGCTTTCCCCCTCAGCATCCCACTGGGTTCCCCCTGTACTTTCAAAGTCTGCTCTGTCAGATATCCTATTCAGGATGGCTAACAACTTGGATAATAAAACATTGGAATTTTCCATATGCTCATGGAGAGTTGTAAAATTGGAAGTATAGGTTTACCACTCTACTCAGTACACAATGCCTTGGAAGGGGAGGTCACCTTGACCTCAGCATCATCATCATCAAGATCATCAAGATCATCATCATCATCATCCATGACTTGATATTGTCATAAAAATCTGCACTGTACCTATTGAAAGAATACAACTATCTGCTAAATTTCAAAATAGAATGAGCTTTCACTAATATGCTAAAATGGGTATTTTTATTTATATCTATGAACCATTTACTGTGTTAATTTAAAAAAATTCTTTTGCTGAAGGAATTTCTTTGCCATAACCAGGCGAAACATTTAACACTGAACACTTGGGAAAAGCAGCTGCTTTCATCAATATTGTGAAACGTTGTTTATTCCCACTTTTTCTGGCTATCCTTCCCTAATATCAACTGTTCACCCTTATTAGGTATTAGGCAAAGTGTTTATCTCTAAACAATTACCTTGGACTGCCGGGTAAAGAAACCATGCCATCCATGCACGGTACTGTCAAAATCGACAGTAGTTGTTTGACAACCAAATATTATAAGTTTTGGAAAGTGAACTTACAATGTTTTACAGACAGATTGTGCTAAAAATAAACTGATTTGTTTCCAACTGATGTAGTAATAACTATCAAGACAAAAAAAAATCTGCACAGTTTACAGCTTTGAATGACTTGAAAGTTGCACGTGATACTGTAACAATGTCGAATTTACTGCATGTAACTCTAAACAGTGGAACTCGCCGTAATAATGTGTTTTCTATCTGGAGTGAGAGGTGAACAGCAAGTTAAAAAACTTTGTCATGTTGCTGAATTGCAAGCATTATCAATAATTCATGCATATGTGATATCTTTTATAGCGCTTGTAATTTAAGAACATCATTTTCTCTCTATTGGAGCTTTTTGTTTTGAGATTTAAACTCCCCGAACCTTTATTTATGAGGTTCAAACTATTCTGACGTATCATTTAGTGCCAATTAAGATATGGTCTAATTTGTTCCTCATTGTACATTGACATGACTTCGATTCACAGGGATCCCTTTTTTTGCTTCAAGATTGCTCATTATGTTGGAGTCACAACTGTTGTAGGTGTTCAGAGTACAAACACTTTAATACAGTGGTTGTCTCTGTCTGCAACAATCATCTTCATTGGAACACTGTCAGTTATCATCAATCCTCTGGGGTTATTCAATCCATCTTCCTTTCTATCAACACGAGATATGAATCTTCCACTGCTGTCAAATTTCTGAATGCGATGAGTGCTATCACTGACATACACATATCTGTCTAAGTCAAGACATATGCCACTTGGTCCAAACAGCTGACCATCCTCTTTACCAGGGATTCCAAATTTGTACAGGAACTGATCATCTGCATTGAATACCTGAATGCAGTCATTATCACAGTCTGCTACAAATAACATCCCTTGTTTGTCATGAGCCATCATGTATGGTCCTTTGAATTCACCATTCTCTTTACCATATTTACCAAATGATTTGATGTACTGGCCATCCTGTGTGTACTTCCTGATACAGTGTCCGTCCTTGTCAGTTTCAGCTCCACCCTTTCCATCCCAGTCTGACACATAAACAGCGCCATCTCGTGGGCTGATGCTGATACTGTTTGGGTCTTTCAGTTCATTTTGTCCAAAGGTTGTGATGACTTCTCCATCCTCATCACTTACAACCACTTGTTTGTTGTTCCAATCTGTCATGAAGTATCTGTCATCAGCTGATACTGCTACATCAAGTGGAAGAAAGCTCTTATCAAACTCTGTATATTCAAATGATTTCTTCCAATTTCCATCATGATCGAGAACATGTATTCTGCGATTATTACTATCAGCTACAACAACATTTCCATTTTTGTTCAATGTCATGCCATATGGGGCATCAAACTCTCCTTTATTGTTTCCTTTCTTTCCCAGTGTTTTCACCAATCCTTTGATGACAGGAATTTCAAATGGTGATCCTGGTACTTCCTGATCTCCTAATGTCAAGGCAACTTGATATTTACCATCCATGTCAGTGTTAGCAGTCACAGTGTGTGTGCCATCTCTGTTGTCTGTCACATCAAGGTTTGTCTTTGATCCATCTGGTTTTGTCAATGTCACTTCCACTGCTTGTCTTGGAATCACTGGTTTTCCAGATCTATCCTTGGTTGTGATCTGTACATTTATGGATTCACCTTTCAGCAGACACTTTGGAACAATGTTGTTAACTGTACACTGTGAGATACAGACATCAGATCTCACCAATCCAAGGATTCCATCTGTTGTGATGTCATCAGAAGGGAGGAACTCCACCACTTCATGTTCAATACTTAGTTTGATATCTGTGGAAACCATCTTTACCATTTTTCTATCACACTGGCACTTTTGGAGACAAGCTGAGCTGCATTCCCATGATGCATCAGTGCCTCAGTGTAACTACAAGTACCGATAAGATTTTCATATTTCAACTCCAAGTCACTGATGTCACTTTCAAGACCTTTGACCTGCAGATTACAGTTGGTGTCTAACTTTTCTATCAGCTTTCTTTCTTCCTTCTCTATCATATCAATGAGGGCGTCTTTTTGTTTCTTGACTTTCTGTTTATTCACAAGACACTGTTCTGTCACCTTCTTACATGCATCCTTGACCTTTCTCTGCTTTGATCCACTTCTCTTGCTTTCAATTTCAACTTTCAACCAGCACTGACAACTCCTTGTTGCATTCATCTGCCACTTCTTGAAGATATCGATGACTATGGTCAGGAATACGATGATCAATGATGGTACATCACTGCAGATGGGAATCTTACATGTATAACAGTAATATTTCATCTCGTTTTTGGGGTGAATTTTGCAGTTTTCAGTTACTTTTATAATTTGTCTTTTGCCCTTTCCTTTCTTGTATTCTTCTACAGTGAACACTTTATGTTCGCTTGCAAGTTTCAACTTCTTGTGAATTTTTTCGATGCATACATCACAGTAATACTGCTCACAATCCACACAAAACACTGAAGCTTCAGTTTCTTCACAAAACTCACAGTTTCTTTCACTTTGGTCGGAGACCTCTCCTGTTCTCTTGTTGACAACTTCTAACATTGAGTTCAGGAAGGAATTATTGTCAAGACCAGTCACTCCATCACTAAGAAGTTGTACTGACTTCTGACAAGTTGGACAGTTCAAAGTCCCTGTTTTGCTCACCAGTTTTTCCAGACACAGTCGGCAGAAGGAATGGTGACACGGCAAAACTTTTGGATTTTGATATTGCTCCAGACAGATCGGACAAGTTAAGAAATCCTCACCGATTTCATCGAGAATTTCTTCAGGCGTTGCTAGTGTCGGGGTCGCCATAGCTTGTTGCTTTTTGTCGGACTCCGCCGTACGGAGGCTGTCGATGTCAGGTGATACCGTACAATGGCTGCTCTGACCTGAATCGCAGTCCATATATGGTCAGGTCACATGATACACAATTCTTAGAAAAACTTAACCCGACCCTCATTCCCTATGTGCCTGACAGTACCTTCATGACCCGACGGGACCTGTCGGCATATGAATGACAGCATCGGAACCTTGAACCTACAATACGAAATATTCCCTTTAGAACTGTCCATACTTCAAGTAGTCCACATCGCCTATTTAACCATAGACCTCCGTTTTTAAGGTCTATGATTTAACGATGAAATTATGATTTAAAAAGACCCTGAACTCACAAATTGCTAAACGACGTGGCTTGAAGTTTAAAACTGCGTGCATGTTTTTGAACAATAAAATATTTAAAAACGCGAATATTAATATAAACACTGATTTAATTTCATGGTTTCCTTGGTGTGGTCGTTGGCTTACTGTTTCTGCTAAGGGGTGGACCATTTGATATCCTGGGGGGGGGGGGGCTTGGAAGATTTGGGGAAAAAAAAGATGCCAGGTGGAGTTGCTCGAAAAAAAAAATCTGGCTTTAAGTGGCTGATGGGAAAAAAATTATGGACCATTGCGACTCGGAAAAAAAAAATCTTGGCAATTGTTCGATGCACACTGCAGCATCAATAAAAATCAAGCAGTAGCTCTGGAGTTTTATAAAGCATAAACCATTTCAAGCTTGAGGAACAATAACTGAATATGAACAATTGTAGCTACAGTATACATGACCTTCTGATTAGAGGAAGTATGCTGAAATTGAAATTGCTCACCAGTGTTTTCCAGAAATGTGTAAATCTGAATGTATGGATTTTGTCAAAATACCACAAGAAGAGAGACAGCCTGCAAACATTTATATTATCGTTTGCGTATAGAAAACTCATAACAATGAAAAAATGCGTAGAGACTCAATCCAATGCGTAATATTATTCCCATTGGATCGACTCTCTACACATTTTTTCATTGTCATGAGTTTTCTATATACGCATGTTTTATTCGTAAATGCGAACACTGTTATAGTGAATTATCTTACCAATGTTTTTCTTAACAAAAGCGAATGTGTTTTGATTAGAATTGAATGAGTTTGATGGTTTTGGGGAAACTACTATGTGGTAATGAAGAATGGGAAATGGGCAATGAAATGAGCAGACAGCAGGTGATTTTAAGATTAAATGTTACATCTTCACTGCAAATAAAACCATAAGTGTGTCATAAATAATACAAACAAAACAAATCATGTTTGTTTGTTTTGTTGTATGTGAGCCACGTCTAAGACACACAACAAAAGTACTGTTTCAGTCTGTAAATGTCACCTCAGATGCCACCAGAGAAAACCATTTCCACTCCAAATTTTATTTTTCGCCTTGCGAGAGGGGGGACACCCCCCTCTCGTGCTCTCCCCCCTTCGTTCTCTAAATGTTGGTAATGAAGAAATGGGAATGGGCAATGAAATGAGCAGACAGCAGGTGATTTAAGATTAAATGTTACATCTTCACTGCAAATAAAACCATAAGTGTGTCATAATAATACAAACAAAACAAAATCATGTTTGTTTGTTTTGTTGTATGTGAGCCACGTCTAAGACACACAACAAAAGTACTGTTTCAGTCTGTAAATGTCATCTCAGATGCTACCAGAGAAAACCATTTCCACTCCAAAATGTCATTTTTTGCCTTGCGAGAGGGGGGAACACCCCCCCTCTCGCGCTCTCCCCCCCTCGTTCGCTACGCTCACTCGGCACTCAGTCGCTTCGCTCCCTCGCAGTCCATCCGTCTACTTTCTTAAATTACCCGGCTACTTTCAATGTAAGGACAACACTGACAAGTAATGCCATAAATGTACATGATTTACAAATATGTTTTGGTAAAGTGAATAAAAAATGTACATGTATTTACATATCTTTATTTAGTTTCTTGAATATAGTCTGTGTGCGATACAACAGCATCTTGTTACTGGGTGTGAAAACCAAGCAAACAAGCATTGCACCGAAATTTGGTAAAAAAAATATATATCTCGAAGAAGGAAAGTGAAAAAAAAAGTTGCCAGCATATGCCCTGTAGAAAAAAAATAATTCATGGTGAAGCACGTGGGAAAAAAAATAATGGCTCTCCACCAATCTTCCAAGCCCCCCCCCCCAGGATATCAAATGGTCCACCCCTAATTTGCTCACGATAAGCGAAGTAGAGTCAATCATCAATCCTTTTCCTAAGGCAATGACTTTTGTTTTTATGAGGGCGTTTTAATGATCAACGGCCACTACACCGATTAAATAAAATTGTCCCTCCTATCACGTACATCAATTGAAAATTATAATTTGTATGTTTCAAAGCATCGTATTTTTCTGTTGTGCCAGCGTTAGTCTACAATGCTGTCTGTTATTATGGTGATTCTTTTTCACCCATAACTTATACCTTAGGTCTTTTTTGTAGTGTCCATCAAAGACTATAAGATAAAAGTATTCATTCGTTACTGGACACAGACAATTTTCGCTACTTGAGGACTATCAAAGTTGGTGTTTGCAACTTCAAGGTCCCGTAGATTAAATAAAACCAACGAATAATGTCTTTATGAGGAAGAAACTAAGATTTCATCGATGTATGAGAGATGTTTTGATATTCAAAGTTATCTGAGTGTTGGAATCGAAGTAGTAGTAAGAGTCATAGTGTCCAATTTACGAGTTTTTACAAAATAATAACAATAGACAGGCCCCTCTCCTATACGTAGATCATATCGGTTGATGGAGACGGTTACAGTGCTTTACACAGCAAAGCTACATGGACAAATTAAAAGCGTGAGAATAAATGGAAAACATCAGCGGTGAAAAAGAACGTCTAATTCTATTGTTGTTGCTAGAGAATTCATGAAAATATTTGTCAATAATTGTATAATCACGAGTTTGATATACACTTTTTCTCCCAAAGAAAACTAAGTGGATAGACACTGATAAATGGGCGGAGCTTTGATTGGTGTGCATCTCCCTGGGGGCGTTCTCAGTTGAGTATCTTCAAATTGTGGTGAAATTTTTATATTTGAATTTTTGGGCAATTTCACACTTTTGGTCAAAAAAATTATCTTCCCTGAAACTGCTTGTCCGATTGCATTGGAACTTAGTATGTATGTTCCAAGGGGTAAACTCAGTTAAGTTTGTTCAAATTGTTTAACTTTGCTAATTTGTTTGTTTTTGTTTTTTGGTTTTTGTTTTTTGTTTGTTTTTTTTTGGGGGGGGGGCGCATTTTTTCTCTTTTCGTCGATAAATGTTCTCTAAAGGTGAACAAACCATGGTAACCTAAACTACGGTTTTATTTATTTATTTATTTATTTATTTATTCATTCTGACATCCAACAGTCATAGCCCAATAACTGGATGCAAACAGAGAAAAATTAAAATATGAAAAAGACAAATTACAACATGCACAAACTAACTTAAAAAAGGCACTAAACAAGTAACAACAGAGACTGACAAACATCAGAAACTCACGGTAGTAAAATGACTATCAGCAAGAGATAATAATACAGATGACACTTAAACGATAGACACTATTTAAAAGTGACATTGCCCGAGACGAAAAACAATATTTAGACAGGTTAACGCGGTGATTTGGTATCCGGAAAAGGTCAGAAGACCTGAGACGCCTTGGGGGCACAAAGAAATTGAAGGAGCTATTAATATCTGGCCGACAATCGGTGATGAAATTGACACACTTGTGAATAAAACAAAGATCTAAAACTTGACGACGAATAAAAAGAGGCGAAAGTTTAAAATAAGAACATAATGTAAAACAATTATCAGCATTGTACTCCATCCCCTCCTTAAAACAAAGAATTTAATAAATTTCTTCTGAACTTGTTCAATTCTATCAATGTACGACTTCTGGTGTGGAGACCACACTCCGAACAATACTCAAGGATACTCCTAACAAGTGCAAATTAAATACTTTTGATGGCAGTGGTATAAGTGAAGTCGCAGCAAGTCCGACCAATTGATGTGCTCTTTTGATTGTGCAATTGATGTGATTTACAAAGCTTAGATTTTTGGAGAAATAAACACCAAGATCCTTGATGACATCAACACGTGTGATTGATTGCTTATAAAGCTTATAATTGGAATTAACCGGAATACGCTTGTTGGAGAATGAAATAACAAAACATTTTTTAAGATTTAGTTTAACTTTCCATGCTTTGCACCAATTACCAACAAGAGAAATATCTGATTGCAGTAGCCTGCAATCCGATTCAGTTTTGATGATCCGAGAAAATTTCGAATCATCGGCATACAGAAACATGGTCGAATGATGGATAGACATGGGCAGGTCATTAATATATAAAATAAATAAAAGCGGACCCAGTAGTGAACCTTGAGGAACACCAGAGGGAACACACATCTCCGCAGACTCGTGCCCACCGATGACAACCCTTTGTCTCCTACCCTCTAGGTACGAATAAAACCAAGAGAGTAGGTTTCCATGTATGCCGTAATAATTTAATTTGTAAACCAAAAGCTGATGATTAACTGAATCGAAAGCTTTTGAAAAATCGGTGTAAATGGTATCTACTTGAAAACCAGTGGAAACAGCCTCAGTAATAAACTTGTTGTATGACAGAAGACTAGTGGCTGTTGATCTGCGTGGAAGAAACCCATGCTGAGAATCGTGAATAGTACTTTTAACGTGATTGTAAATATACTTGTGAATTAAACCCTCAAAAATCTTGCTAAAAAGTGGCAAAAGAGATATTGGTCTGTAATTTGTGACATCGTTCCTAGCACCAGACTTAAAAATCGGAACAACATTCGCGATTTTAAAGGCAGACGGAAAATAGCCAGCACTGAGAGACTTATTAAAATAATGCAGAGCGGGACAGTTAACTCATCTGTGCACTGTAATAAAATTGTGGGCGAATTTTGTCTGGACTGCAGTGACTGGTTTTGAAAGGCAAAAAAGAATTTTTTGGTCAGCCTGCACATCACATCAAAACCAACTTGTCAACTCTTTTAGCTTCCAGTTACCGTATATAAATATGACGTTTTATGGATAAAGATCTTTGCTGGACTGATTGCTTCGAAATTTGACATTAAAGTTCTTAGGGATGATCAATATTTTACTAACAAGAGATATTTTGTGCCCAACATGCGTCTATTTAGTAATGCTCAGCAGTAAGTGTTGTCCGACCTCTCCTACTTTATACCGGCGACACTATACCTACACTGTAAAACACTGTCAAAGTATTTGTTCTAGTGGAATGGTGTTCGCGCGAAGTGTCTTCCCGAATGGATGAATGTTTCTGATGTCAACCGGTGGGGAAATGCATGCACGAGCATTTTTTAGCGCCAACGGGTAACTTTAAGGGCTACCGTTATCTGAAAAACATTAACTGGGATACGTCACGTGTGATAGTGAAATCACGAATTTGAATTGCAGGTAAATATGCATAATTACAGTGTCAGAGGACTCTCTCTCTCTCTCTCAACTTCTTACAATACAAACAACAAGACATTGTTTACTTTAAATCTTTGAACCAATCTGACCATCACTTATTGAACCAGTTTCCAAAACACATGTATTTATATTCATTTGAAAATAGTGTTCACTTTTGTCAACGCAATAATCTTCTTTGAACCCTAACGGGTAGACAACAGTGAGAGTTAGACTTAAGACGTCACACTTGTACTGTGAAGGAATTAATTTTGTTGACTCCGCGAGAAGTCAAGGTAGATAATAGAACCTTAAAAATTGAACTTCAAAATTATTTTAAGTGAACGTGTGCAATACTTCTGTACAGATAATAGATGTTATAGTCAGTTTTTAAAGTTTTAATCAAACAAAATATCTGTACAATGACTCATTATTTAAATCTTGCATTATTTGTACAGCTTACATTGGACTCATCTTTCAATTAAAACCAAAGTTTAATCAGTTAACGCTGACATAGTATGTGTTTTATATTAGCACTTTACTCTTTATGTCCATCGTTGTTGACTTTCAGATTTTCTAGACGAAAAATAAAAAGGAGTCAGACCCTCCGATATACAAAAGCTAATCAGTCTCCAACCATTGTTGTGATTTGTTTACATCAAACATCATGTGTTTACAGAATTGTTTGTATCTCAATATAAAATATTGTCTGATTAAACTGAGAACAAATGCAGTAATACAGCAGGCTACGATCTGGGATATTTACTTTTGGCATTTCTAGCAGAGGAAATAAACAGTCTGTCATCAAGTTATTTAAGCCATCAAGTGTTCTTCTAAACATAAAAGTGGTAATGATACAGGTATAGGTCAGCAATATACATGTCTGCTTGATAATATACATCAAGCTAGCAATTAAGAGATAAAAGGCTGAACAAAAATAGATACCGGCATTACTCGTCTGAAATACACATGTATAATTAACATTAATTAATATTATCAAAATTAGTTGAGAAGACCGATAAATATCCATGATAACACATTACAATTTTGCAAATACTCAAAGAGACTTGTGAAATTGGAAGTACATGTATGTCTGCTGACAGGCTGCACCTGTACACAATGCCTTGGAAAGGGAGGTCAACTTGACATACAGCATCATCATCCTGACCTGAAATTTATTTTAAAAACTACATTGTACCTGATGAAAAATACACCTATCTCCTAAATTTCAACATAAAATGCCATCAATATATATTGGTCAATTCTTACCTATGAGCTTTCACAAATATGTAAACACAGGTATTTTCATTTATGCTTAAGTGGCTCAATTGAACTTTTTACTCTATTTCTTTGAAGAGTTTATTTTTGCTAAAAACATTTATTTATCTAAACTGGCAAAACATTTAACTTTGAAGCAACACTTGGGAAAAGCAGCTGCTTTCATAAGTATTGTAACACATTGTTTTTTATACCCAATTGAATTTATACTTCTCTGGTTGGCCTCCTTCTCTGACACCAAATGGTACTCCCCGTATTAGGTACGAGAAAAGTGTTTACATATCTCCAAACATCAATTTACTAATTACAGTGCTCAGACCATGGACTGCTGGGCAAAAAAAACCATGGAGTAGCAATCCATGCATGATGACCTTCAAAGGAAGAAGTAGTTTGACAAACAAATATTATAAGTTTGAGAAAGTATTATGACAACTAAAGGTGAGTTCACAGTGATTCTTGAAGCTTCTAGTCCGATTGTACTTCAGATAAAATAAACTGAAATGTTGAGGTGTGTAGTAATTGACAACAAAAAAAGTTTGAATACTTTGAAAGTTGCATGTGATACTGTGAAAATGTAGAATTTACTACATGTAATTCTAAACAGTGGAACTCGACAAATTTATAAACGTTATTACCTAGATTGAAAGGTGAGTATCAAGATGAACATTGTCATGTTGCTTTATTGCAAGAATTATAAATATTTCATGCATATGAATCTTTTATGGCACTTGTAATGAAAGAACACCCTTTCTCCATATTTGAACCTTTTGTTGGGAGAATCAAGCTCCAGGATCATTCAGTTTGGAGGTTTAAACTTTCTGACATAATTTTATGCCAAATTAAAGATCAGTGTCTAAATTTGTTCAAAATCATGTATATCTTATATGATTTTGATGCAAAGTGAGTTTTTAAGGTTGTTCACTATGTTCGAGTCACAACTATTGTAGGTCTTCACTGTACAAAAACTTTAATACAGTGGTTCTCTCTGTCTGCAACAATAATCTTCATTGGAACACTGTCGGTTATGATCAATCCTCTGGGGCGTTTCAATCCATCTTCCTTTCTATCGACACGAGATGTGAATCTTCCACTGCTGTCAAATTTCTGAATGCGATCATTACAATCACTGACATACACATATCTATCTGAATCTAGACTTACTCCCCTTGGACCAAACAGCTGACCATCCTCTTTACCAGGGATTCCAAATTTGTACAGGAACTGATCATTTGTATTGAATACCTGAATGCGATCATTATCAAAGTCTGCTACAAATAACAGCCCTTGTTTGTCATGAACCATCATGAATGGTCCTTTGAATTCACCATTCTCTTTACCATATTTACCAAATGATTTGATGTACTGGCCATCCTGTGTGTACTTCCTGATACAGTGTCCTTCCTTGTCAGTTTTATCTCCAATCTTTCCATCCCAGTCTGACACATAAACAGCGCCATCTAGTGGACTGATACTGATACCTCTTGGATGTTTCAGTTCATTTTGTCCAAAGGTTGTGATGACTTTCCCATCCTCATCACTAACAACCACTTGTTTGTTGTTCCAATCTGTCATGAAGTATCTGTCATCAGCTGATACTGCAATATCAAATGGACAAATGCTCTTGTCAAAGTCTTCAAATTGCAAAGTTTTCACCAAATTTCCATCAGTGTCAATAACTTGGATCCTGTTGTTGCCACTGTCAGCTACAACCATATCTCCACTTTTTTTTATTTCCAAGCCAAATGGTTGATCAAACTCCTCGTTATTGGTTCCTTTCTTACCCAGTGTTTTCACCAATCCTTTGATGACAGGAATTTCAAATGGTGATCCTGGTACTTGCTGATCTCCTATTGTCATGGTAACTTGATATTTACCATCCATGTCAGTGTTAGCAGTCACAGTGTGTGTGCCATCTCTGTTGTCTGTCACATCAAGGTTTGCCTTTGATCCATCTGGTTTTGTCAGTGTCATTTCCACTGCGTGTCTTGGAATCACTGGTTTTCCAGATCTATCCTTGGTTGTGATCTGTAGATTTATGGATTCACCTTTCAGCAGACACTTCGGAATGTTGTCAACTGTACACTGTGAGATGCAGACATCAGATCTAAGCAATCCCAGCATTCCGTCTGTTGTGACGTCATCAGAAGGTAAGAACTCTACCACGTCATGTTGCATGCTTAGTTTGGTATCTATGGAAACCATCTTTACCAGTTTAGTTATCACACTGGTACTTTTAGACACAAGCTGAACTGGATTCCCATGATGTATCAGTGATTCAGTGTAACTACAAGTACTGATAAGATTTTCATATTTCAATTTAAGGTCACTGATGTCACTTTCAAGACCTTCGACCTGCAGACTACTGTTGGTGTTTAACTTTTCTACCAGCTTTCTTTCAGCTTTCTCTATCTTGTCAATGAGGGCGTTTTTCTGTTTCCTGACTTTCTGTTTGTTCACCATACACTGTTCTGTCACTTTCTTACATGCATCCTTGACCTCTGCTCTGCTTTGGTCCACTTCCCTTGCTTTCACTTTCAACTTTTCAACCAGCACTGACAACTCCTTGTTGCATTTATCTGCCACTTCTTGAAGATATCTATGGTTATGGTCAGGAATACGATGATCAATGATGGTACACTCACTGCAGATGGGAATCCTACATGTATCACAGTAGTATTTCATCTCGTTTTGAGGGTGAATTTTGCAGTTTTCAGTACCGTTTACAGTTTGTCTTTTGCTTTTTCCTTTCTTGTATTCTTCTGCCGTCCACACTTCATGCGTGGCTGCTTGTTTCAGCTTCTTGTGAAATTTCTCTCTGCACACATCACAGTAATACTGCTCACAATCCACACAAACCACTGAAGCTTCAGTTTCTTCACAAAACTCACACTTTCTTTCACTTTGGTCCGAGACCTTTCCTGTTCTCTTCTTCACAATTTCAAACATTGAATTCATGAAGAAATTACTATCAAGACCAGCCACTCCATCACCGAGAAGTTGTACCGACCTCTGACAACAGTGACAAGTTGGACAGTTCAAAGTCCGAGTTTTGCTCACCAGTTTTTCCAGACACAGTTGGCAGAAGGAATGGTGACATGGCAAAACTTTTGGATTATGATATTGCTCAAGACAGATAGGACAAGTTAAAAAATCCTCACCGATTTCATCGAGAATTTCTTCGGGTGTTGCTAATATGGGGTTCGCCATACTGTCGCTTTTTTGTTGTACTTGGTACAGAGACTATCGATGTCATGTGATATAATGGCTGCTAGGGCCTGAAACGCTTTTAATATTTGGTCACGTCACATGATTTCCATGACATTATTGACACAAAATGTGTGGAAAAGCTTAGTGGCTGACCGTACTTTCATGACCCAACCTATATGAATGACAGCATTTGAACCTTTAACCCTGAATACAAACGCTGACAGCTCATTGTAAATGGTCATCGAACATGGTTTTTATATGCAATAAAGCTTAGGTTTTGACATTTATCTCCAAAACTTGTAGTTGGGTATTGTGATCCATAAATCGAAGAACCTGAAGCCGTGACGTTTATCAGTCAAAATATAAAACAAAAATGTTGACCATAATTTGATTGTTAAGGTATTTTTAAAGAAATTAAGTCTAGTTTGGCAGTTTGATCTGAGCGTTTAAAATGTGGGATCTAGCAGCCACAAGATTATTTTATAGAAGGTACAGGAATTTTTCATTCGACAATTTTGGACAGGATCTATCAAGACATCCCTGGGACGATGTTTACTTTAGCTGTGGAAACGCAGCTATCTGTTTGCGGGGTAGCGTGCGGAGTCGACCTTTTGATGACCCGCATAGCGACGGTTGACCTTTTGATGATCCGCATACCGACGCACGCTACTCCGCCAACAGATAGCTGCGTTTCCACAGCTATGTTTACTTGTTTACAGACGAGATTAGCAAACCTTACAAAAGATCATTCATCATTTTAAGAGAGTATTGTAACAAATATACGCCAATAGTTCGGTCACTAAAATCAGTCTTAAAACGTAAACCGTTTATATCGAAATAAAAAATTTAATGAGAAAGTCGATCAACAAAGCAAATTCTCCGTATGCTTATATCAAAGATGCACATGATAAATACGATGGTTCCAATCGGGCTCGAACTCACAACGTACGGTACTCAATCACCTCGCGGAGAATGCAACAGACAAAACCGCTCGGCCAAATCCCCAATCTCAAAAAAAGATCGGTTCAATAACCGAGCTAAATGCTCTAAAGGTGGCCCGAGTAGTTCCAACTCTCAGAAAAAGTTTAAATGACATCCCTGGTGATGACCGCCCTATTTCTGTACTACCGCTTTTGGAGAAATTTTGAAGAAGAGTGTAAATGATCGATTAATTTTGTATTTCCGTAAATATAACCTTCTTTACAAACATCAGTATAGATTTCGTGAGAAATATAGTGCAAAGCGTTCACTCATTAATTTACTGAATGATTTGATGCAGCAAATAGGAAATTCTACAATATAACATATTTCCCTAGCCCTGTCCTATACTTCCCATGCCGGCCTTGACGGGCCCCTCACAACCCTGAAAACTGTGACTGGTATACCATCTTGTCTATGTATATCCCGGTCCACATCGCCTGTCTAACGATGAAATTATGATTTAAACTTCTCCCGAACTCACAAATTGCTTAAAAACATGGTCTTGTTTAAACTACTTGCATGCATTTGAACTACAAAATATTTCAAAAAACACGAATCTGAACACTGATTGAAGCACACAGTTTCCTTGGTGTGATCGTGGCTTACAGTTTCTGCTAATGTGCTATCAATAGTTGAAGTAGAGTTAAACCTCCTCTCCAAACGCAATGAGTTTTTTTATTATGCATGCGTTTTAATTATCCACTGCCGCGCCCCTAAGGAATTGTCCATCCTCATCACCCACAACAAATTACAAATTGTAATGTGAATGTTTCAAGGTATTTACTGTTGAAGGAGGGTGCATCTTTTGTGCCAGCTTGAGTCTACAATGTTGTTAGCTATTATGGCAACTCTTTTTTCACTCAAAACGTATACCTTAGGGCTTTTTGTAGAGTCCACCCAAGATTCTACAACAAAAATGCTCATTCGATACTGAAAACAAATAATTTCTGCCACTTGTGTACACCAAAACCAACGAATAATGTGTTTATAAGCCTTAGAAAGAAATTAAGCTTTCGTTGATGCATGCGAGATGTATTGATCGTAAACAACTTAAAGTTATCTGAGTGTAGGAGTCGAAGTACGTCGTTATAGGGTCCAATTTACGATTTGACAAGGTAATAACAAGAGATATATAGGTCCTTATCCTCTTACGTTGATCACATCACTTGATAAAGACCGTTACAGTTTCTTTGCATGGCGCAAGCTACATGGACAAATTAGCGTGGACGAGAATAAATAAAACAAAATCAGAGGTAAAGGACGTCTTATTCTGTTGTTGTTGCGAGAGAAAACAGTCAAAATATATATCGATAATTGTATTATTACATATTTGATTTACCTTTTTTCTCCAAAAGAAGACTCAGTGATAAATGGGCGGCGCTTTGAATTATTTTATTTTATTGTATTGTATTATCCAACAGGCAAACCCAGTTACAGGATGAGGTACCCATAACCTATTACCAAATGGAGCAAGTACCTTGCTCAAGGACACAACACCGTTATGCCTATTTATCTGCAATTGAAAAATATAACTTGAATATCAAACGTGACGTATCCCGGTTAATGTTTTTTTCAGATAAGGGCAGCTGGTTTCCAGAAACAGTAACCAGGGGTGTTTTGCATGCAAAATTTACATTATCCCATTGTATTTACAGCAAATTTACAATTTTTGAGGGAAAGTGGAAATCTGTTCCCCCTCCAGTTACTTTTTGAGAAAAATCCCAGGCCATAAAGTCTCTCCATCCGTATCTCAACTGACCCTCTCTTCTCTACAAAGCTTTCCACAGTGACTGCTCCCTCCCCACTCCTCCTCGGCAAACTGTTTAGAACAGGTGAAACCTGCTCCCCTCCCGAGGCCTGGTGTTTTTCTAATTTCCCCCATGGTGCTAAAAATGCCCGTGCATTCATTTCCCCACCGGTTGATGTCAGCAACATTCATCCATCTTCAAAGACCGGGAGCGGAAACACCTACTACACGAACAGCTTTGTTTGCAGTGTTTTACAGTGTCGGAATTCGCGGATACAAAATAGGAAAGGTTGGACAACACTTACTGCTCAGGCTTACGTAAAATTTTCTCAAAAATGGCATGTTTGGCATAAAACATCCCTTGTAAGTGCAAAAATTGCCCTGTACCGCAACAGTATCGCAAAATCTCGAATACGTTAGACGAGTGTTGTCACACTTATCACTTACGACCAGTTTTATTACACTTCACTCTATCACTATATATATATATATATATATATATATATATATATATATATATATATATATATATATATATATATATATATATATATATGGAACCAAATTATTTGAATTTGATCTGTCAACACATGACAAGGTCAATACATTTGTGAGATAATTTCTTTAATTTTTTTCTATTTCATGACTTTAGTAGTATTGGTAAGAAACTTTGTAATAACTCGGCAATTTTACTGTGTACATTTTGCAGAAAGATTTATTTTAGGTTTAAATAAAAAAATGTTTGTGTGAAGCGGCTTTAAATTGGTGTTTTCGATTGTTGAATATCAAAATTCCGGAGTGACAAGTGTACGTAATTCAAACTGTAACCAATGAACATGTTCATTTTGGTCAACTGATATGATTGATTGAAGTATTCATTTGTGTCAACTGATATGATTGGTTGAAGTGTTCATTGTTGTCAACTGATATAATTGATTGAAGTGTTCATTTGTGTCAACTGATATGATTGGTTGAAGTGTTCATTGGTTCAACTGATATGATTGGTTGAAGTGTTCACTTGTGTCAACTGATATGATTGGTTGAAGTGCTCATTTCAGGTAGAAAAAGCCTCGGACACAGATATTCGGACTCTCAATTTTTTTGCAATTATTTTCGAATCTATCATTTTGTGGGGCACATAATAATTCTCGTGGAGTATGAAAAATTTTCACCCGTGTTTTTTTTTCGAAAATCGAAAATGTAGGGTAATTTGTTTCTCAGGTATCTTGATTTGATAAAAGAATAGGTAGAACGTTCATTGAGGAAAGTTTGAGCAAAAGTTTAAGTATTTCATTTTCGAGGCGCGAAGTGCTATTGTGTTTGGATTTAACGTCCGACTTGGGACGCCAGGTCAAGGTCAGCACTAAACAATGAAAAAAGACAAACTTCCTGTTCAACACTAAATTTTAATATTCGATTGACTCTAAGCATATATCGTAAAGCGATATTTGCTTCTGTTCACTTGCTTGATATGAACAATAGCGTTGATCGCGATTTCAGGTTTGTTACATAATATAACTGCATGCGCGTGACATCGGACACCGCTGCCTGAATTTCGGACAAATTTTGTTGTTGCATGCGCGGCTGTTGTTGCAGCTTGTAGTCTGAGCCATAAATTCATATGGATTAGTGTGACTTTTACATGTTGTATCAATTGTAACACTAGCGGGTTTTATTTTCATCGCTCTTGAGGAAAATGCGGACAAATATTTATTTTGCATATTGATGAAAAAGTTATGTCATTTGCGATCAGCACTATTAGTAGGTGCAGGATTTCAAGCTATTACGCGTATAGGTCTCTAACATCTTAATCGAACATAACCTGGTAGCGTGACGCACGGCGTTTCATGTAATATCAAATGTTCGATACATCAACCTGAAACGACAATCACAAGAAGAATTTCCCCTTGTAAGCTTTTTCGCTTAATATCCATAGTTTTGTTTTAATCAGAGTTTCAATAACCGTTATCCTCAAGAGAAATGCACGTTTGAACCTTTTGCGAATGGAGCAGGTGCGATCACTGTGCGATTCAAATCTTTTTTCGTTCCACATACTCTCTATTCAAACCAAGAGCTACCAGGTGGTGGACATTTCATGCAATCCTTTATAAAATTACGCAAGAGTCGGAAGAAACTCTCTCGAAATGTAATGCTTGCGGTGCAGGACACTATCAACAACTTAAAAAAAATCTCAAATGGGTGACGAGTGGCAGAAATTAGTCACCCTGTCATAAAATCACGATTCCAACAATGCAATAAAATTAACCAAGTAAAGCCATTCTAAAGCTTAAGGTATCCTTCGTCCTATTCTGTAGTGAAAATATCTTCCATCACCTAAACCTTTTGTATAACCCAGTTTTTTTGAATAAATGGTGTGCTGCACTATATATCCTTTTGTGAAAACACTATCCGTAAAACTGTTTTCTTTTGAAAACACTGTCCTTCACCTAAACCCACATGATAACATAACCCTATTCTGCAGTGAAAATGAATTCCTCCACCCTATTCTGTCGAGAAAATGCTGCTCTTTAATTAGTCCCCACGGACACCGTCCGGGGGGACTTATAGGTTTGGTCATGTCCGTGCGTGCGTGCGTGCGTGTCCGTCCGTTCACGCAGATATCTCAGAGAAGCCTGGAGCGATTTCATTCAAACTTGGTACAAGGATTACTTCATATGTCATACAGATGCACGTCGATTTGTTTTGTGATACGATCCAATATGGCTGCCAGGCGGCCATTTTATTACGATTTTTTCATGTACAGAGCCATTACTCAGGCATGTTTCAACCGATTTTATTCAAAGTTGGTACAAGGACATTGACAAATGTCATAGCTATGCACATCAATTTGTTTTGTGATACGATCCAATATGGCCGCCAGGCGGCCATTTTATTATGATTTTTTCATGTACAGAGCCATTTCTGAGGCATATCCGCATGTTTCAACTGATTTTATTCAAAGTTGGTACAAGGACATTGACCAATGCCATACATATGCACGTCAATTTGTTTTGTGATACGATCCAATATGGCCGCCAGGCGGCCATTTTATTACGATTTTTTATGTACAGAGCCATTTCTCAGGCATATCCGCATGTTTCAACCGATTTTATTCAAAGTTGGTACAAGGACATCGACCAATGTCATAGCTATGCACATCAATTTGTTTTGTGATGCGATTCAATATGGCCACTGTGCGGCCATTTTGTTACGATTTTTTCATGTCCTGAACCATAACTCAGACATGTATCAAGCCAATTCATTCAAAAGTATTTTTATCACAGACCTAATGAAGAGGACTCTATCCTCTCTGAGGACCTGTAATCAAGTACCCATTAACAAGTGGGGACTGTGTCATCAACGATGACTTGTTACCCATTAAGTTGACTGTGAAATTACTGTCCCTCACCTAAATAGGCCTATATTCTGATAACGTAGTGCTATTCTGAGTGAAAATACTGCCCTCCTCCCTGCTGCTGTGTGGTGAAAATTGTATCTTCACCTAATTTGATAATTTTGTTCTTTAGTAGATCTCGGGAGGGTGATCCGATATTTTTTCCAGAGTTGAAAGAATATGAAAACGTTTCGCTCTCCAGCAACGCGATCTTATTTTGTTATCAAATGCAGCAGATCTAAAATGTCTTAAAGGGATTTCGCTCTTAAGATTTTTTGCGCTTTCAACCAACCCGTTCCAAGATGTAGGCCTAATTATGTGTCCCTAACTCCATGCTGCAATGAATATCCATTCACCTATTCTGTAGAGAAGATACTCATACTGTCTTCTACCTTATTCTGTACTGAAAATGCTGTCCTGCATTCCAGTCAGTTGTGAAAATTCTGTCCTTCACTCCAGTTTGAAGAAATAAAAGTATTTCTCAACTCATTCCGATGTGGAAATAATGTTTTTCACCCCATTGTATATTGAAAGTACTGCCCTTCGCCATATTTTTGTGGAAATACTTTCCTTTACCCTATTCTCTGTATTCTGCACCATTAACACTGATCTTCAGCCAAAACACATTATGATGTTCTTCAACCTATTCCTAAAAAGAAAAGGCCAGGGAGAGGGGATCCTTGGGAAAGCCTTTCCAATGTTACTGTCACATATGTCAATATTTCATAATTACGATTTATTACTTTTAATAATTATGAAAAACATATCATATTTTGTACTTTTAATTTCCAGTTGGCCTGTGCGGCCCCAGGGCATTAGTTTATTTAATTTAGGGAGCGTTCAGTTATTACAGCCGGGGATATGCTGGGTGGGTAAAATCCAGGGGGATTACCTTGAATGAATGAAAACGGCAAAGGGGGGGGGAGGGGTATGTATTTTTTCAAGCAGTACGGAAGGAGGCGGCACTTGATTTTCATATGTATCCATTCAGTAAAAAAGCAGATTCAGTGTTCAAAAATATTCTGGGAAATAAAAATGATTCTCTGCATGATTTCATTCTCTGAAGTCGTTTCACCGTAAATCTGAATAAAAGTACAATAAGGAAGAAATACATAAATATACCTTTTTGTATGACAACTCTTAAGATAAATATAAGACATGTGAATATACTATATTGTAAAGTATGATCAGCCTTCAAGCAACATTATGGTATTGTGATCAGAGTATTCCGCTGGGGAGCATGTTCTTGATCAAGAGTTTTTAACGTACCTCACTTTGCTTCTCCTTACCCAAGGATAGGTGCCAGTATCTAGGCCTGTAAATTGGCCATTTGACCCCTGCATGACCTTATATCCCGGCATTTTTTATGATATAAGAGAATTCCAAATGCAACATTTTCCTCTGACAAATGCATCTATGTGAAAATGCACGATTTCTCTTGGAAGTGAGGCCCGGTGGCAATGTGTTTGAATGTTACAGTTTTCAATCAACCTGTTAGGCCCACAGGTCTGTGGAGTTGCGTGAAGTATACATAGAGAGAAGGGCACACCGGCGACTCCGGGCACCTGTGGTTAGGCCACTTTTTCTAATGCATACCAGATACATCCACAGTCGCTTGTGGTTGGATACACGGCAGCCACTATCGAAACACAAGCGACTGTGGATGTACCTGTATCATGTGTATGTTGCTGGCCACTACTTTTTTACTTCCAAGGGCTGGCATACTACCGGCTAGGCATGCATACTACTTGATGAGATGTTAATTTCCATAGCCCCAGAGCAGCTTATTTTGGCACCATCATATCCAGTTTCATGATTTCATCAGAATACACAGGGTCTTATATTAAAGGCGTATTTAGTAATAACAGAAGTCTAAATTGTTTATGTTATTACTATATTATTACAAAATTATACTACGAACAATGTTGATAAGAAAATGTAACATTCTCTCATCACATTTATTATTTATTAATTAATTATTTATTTATTTATTTGTTGCAACCCTTTTAAAGCAGGGGCTCATGAAAACAACAGAAGCAGCAAATTACACTGGGCACTTGAAATAAAAATAAAAACTTACAGAAGAGCTACATATAGTTGAAAAAATCTCACAAAGAATATGTCACATTATATTTACATAAATGCCAACTATTGGAGCATTTAGTCACTTTTAGTCCAAATATATGTCCAGTTCTGTGCTCTTTCTGAATTTGTTTCTGTAATATTCTGTTGAATAGAAAACCATCTGACAAAGTACTGAAAGATATAACCTGTGCCTCACACAAGACATTTCTACTCATTCACCACCCAGAAAGAGACTCTCAACAATAGAAATGAAACTAGTTTACACATGTGTGCAAACACAGAAAGACTTTCCTGCTGTGCAATCAATGAAAGAAACAGCCATAAATACATGGTAATCCACAGTCCCCCGCTAAGGGTCATTGCTATCAACCTTTATGCAAGCTGCCTTTAATTATTCTAACAATGTATGGGCTTTTGTCAACAATTCATTTCTCAAGGTAACTTAAACTCACACTTTGAATTTCATCAGCCAAATAAAACTACCTGGCAAGAATAAAACAAGCCGTGCTGACAATATGAAACACCTTTGTAGTGGCAATGTAAACCAGATAAGCCTTATAGATGCAGCTAGTAGTTTTACACAGCTCTACTCAGGTATTGAGCTGATTTTTTGGAGGATTGTTGTTGTAAAGCGACACTAACTTTTTGTAAAATCTGTTCAACAGTGTGGTTTGTATTTTCTATTGAATCTTTTACAGGGGACAGCATGCAAAATGCACAATAAAGACTAAACGATCTGTTTGGAATGAAGACAGTGATTTATTTCCAATATTTCTTTTGAAATTTATTCAGTTGATGCATTTAGAAATGGATGTACATTGATGCAATGAAGGTAGAATATTTGCTACATCAAGATAGTGTTTTTTCCTCAACTTTGCATTTCATGAACTTATATTGGTCTTACTAAAGGAAAGTAACATATTATAATATATGAGTCTATGAATGGATAATGTCTGGGTTTAAAATGATGAGTCAAAATGTAATATATATGCATTACAATGGTTGTCTTCACTAGATATTTGCTGGGTTTTTTATCTAAATTTTGTGGAAGTGCTCATAAAAAGAATTACAACTCTCTACAGTTTCATCACCAAAGTTGATATTTACATTGATAAGTTTGTGAAGAAAATTAAATTCTGCAAAGATTTGGCAGAAATCAGTTGAAACAAGCACAGAGAAAAATAGATTTTCTTAAAAATTATTTGTTTATATTACTATTGTCATTGTTTCTTGCAGGATTCAAATGTTTGCAGGTCAGAGTTCATCCTTTGATGCCTAAGTCACAAGTCATGCACCCACTTCAGACATCCATCAAACAAAAAATCAAATCTATGTCCTGTGTAGGGTGGCCTATTAAAATCAACAATCAAACCTATAGATGTCATTTGCAGTGTGTAGTATCTACTCAGAACTTTCAGGTGAAAATGATTTACAAAGTGTAATTTTGTTACTATATGACAAACTCCGCTGGTCATTTTTTTTCAAATTCTGCAAATTAATCAGACTCTGCCCTTTTTGGCAATGGTGCATCAAAGATTTACTTATGATTTCTTAAAATTCTCTGTCAGAATTGACAAATAAGATGAGTTTAGGACTTTAAGCTCCGCTTACTATGTCTATGGAATTCTACTTATGGTTGACACATTAAGATCTTTATGACTAATGATGTTGTCAAAAATAATTAAATCTGAAGTGGCTGCTCAGTTTTGAAAATTAGAATTAGTGCCTTTACTTACTGTTGTACCCAGTTGATTTATATCATACCTAACTGATGATTATGAGAATATAATTCATATTTGAATAATGCTTAGAGCATAATTTTACAAATCATATGACTCGGGAGTTTGAAGATATCAGAATCATCCACTGTGGCAATCACAATTGTCAACATATATATTCTCATTTATATTAAAAATATTAAAAATCTATATTTTTAATGAAGTGAAGAAACAGATCTAGTGAAATCTCTAATAATAAGTCAGCATGAGTACTGTGTATGTGTACATAATGAGAAAAACGTTGAATGACTGAAATTAAACACTTTGTCTTGATTACAAGTATCCAAATTAATACAAAATACCATGAGAATGTTTTAATTTTCATATTAAAGGTAGTTCCACTCCCGTATCTTTTACCTGATTTCATAAGCATCTCTCGTAAAGCGCCAGCAAGCATAGTCATCATGGTAAAATTCATACAAATTTTACAAATTTAAAACAGCTGCTTACAGAACTGCTGGTTTAGGACCAATTCAAAGTTTATTTAAAGTAGATAAGGCTTTATTCACATATACATGTAGGGAACCATGGGAGCTTCAATAATTTTTGAAAAAACCCTCTCATAAACTCAAAATTTAGTCCCCCTGGCAAAGTTTGAATGATATCTTTGGTTCAAATTGGTGATAGCACACTACACATTTCAATTTTCATTAATACAGCAAAGTATTTTACAGTAGTAGAAACAACACTGGAAAATTGCATGCAAATGTTTACTACTAGCTGGTCATTATAGCCAGCAGCTGGCTAAAATGAACTGATTGGAATGTCATGTAAATAACACATATTCTCACTGGTTATATTTTGGTACAACAATTAATAACATCTTACTTTCCTTTGACCTGTCACTGAATCTCACAAGAAATCGAATTTCTCCAGATTGTATCAGACAATTGTTTTGGGTTACAGGTCCAAGGGGAACACTATGTTTAGCTAATACTCATTTAGCCAGTCAACATGTACAAAGTGTTCCACATAATGTTATTAGCTTTTGTTGATTGCGAATGTATATAAGGGGTTCCAACATGACCTGTCAGAACCAACAGGTACTAATCAGTCTGGCAACTTAACACACACCTTTGGTTTTATGTCTATGCTTGAAAATAAAGCAAATTATCCTGTTTGGAATATAAACATACTTTCCAAACAACAGGGTCACTGTAACCTTGATCACTATGTTCACACTAAACAGCCACACCGTCTTTATATGAGAAAGTTGCTGGAAAAAATACACTTGATTTGTGCTGATCTGTATGGGTGTGAAAAAGTACCTGAGTGAACAATAGTATACATCTTCAAACATTTGTGTTAAACATTATTTTCCTTTTACATTATGTTCAAAATTTGTCCATGATGATACTCCTAATCATCAGTATTATTTTTTGGGGTCCCCGTTTCACTCCCACTGGATTTTCAAGTCCCCTTAATGTATACTCAATTTTTTCCAGCCCCTGGCCCCTGCAACTATCACTCTCACCCAGGAGATGTTTGTGAAAACAGCCTAAGTTGTTTTGTTTACATCAAACATCATTGGTATAATTTACTGTGTTAAAAGAATTGTTTGTAAAATAATCACAATCATACCAATCCATAGTCCAATACAATTAGGTCGGAATTCGTAAGACAATAGTTGTAAATGTAGACACAAAACAGCACAGAACAGACAGTAAGCGGTACACAAACAATGTCAAGTTCATGAAAGAAAGATATATGGACCTCTGCAAAAAGACCAAAAAGTGATGTCAGGTGTTTCGAATATAGTAAGTGCATCCTGCCCCACATGTGGCACCCGCCATATATCAATCTATAAGTCAGATAGGTAGTGGTCACTAACTAAGGCCCCATGTCACCGATGCCATCAGTGATCATTTGTCGAAGAGAGATTTTGTATTTATCTACCAGCTTTGATACCCGCCAAAAAGCGTTTGAATGTAGAGACAAGTCTTGCTCTGGTGTAACCTTGATTTAAAGTTTGTAAGAGAGATGGCCATGTCTCTCTACAAAATCACCGTACGAACTGCATGCTCTAGCATATAGAATAAGCTGGGAAATGTATACCCCATAACTCAATATTAAAACAATGTCTGATTGAACTGAGAATCAATGCAGTAATACTACAGGCTAATATCTTGGATATTTTCTTTTGGCATTTCTAGCAGAGCAAATAAAACAGTCTGTCATCAATGAATTTAAACCATCATGTGTTGTACTAAACGTAACAGCTGAATATCCATGATAACACACTGGAAGTTTGCAGATGCTCACAGAGACCATCATCATCATCATCATCATCATCCAGACTTGAAATTTGTCACAAAAATCTACACTGTACATTTACCTGATGAAAAATAAACCTATGTACTAAATTTTAAAATAATATACCAATGATATTGACATTAATGACATTTCACAATATGCAAACAGGTACTTTCATTTATATGTAAATGTTTGCTGAAAAATTTATTTGCCCAAACTAGGCAAAACATTTAACTATAAATAAAACATGTAAAAGCAGCTGCATTCATAAATATTGTAAAATATTGCTTGTATACCGAATCTGGCAATTTCCCTAATATCAAAAGTTCTCCCCTTGTAAGGTTTAGGGCAAGGCGTTTTACATCTCTAAACATCAGTTCACTGATAACAACGCTCAGACATTTGACTGTAAGGCAAAAAAAATCATGGAGTCGCCTGAAATCTGAAATGTTTCTGACTGCATGAGGTGTGAAACAACTATCAAGACAAAAATCTCCTCAAGTTTACAGCTTTAAATGAATTGAAAGTTGCATGTGATACTGTGAAAATGTAGAAATCACTACATGGAACTCTAAGCAGTGCAACTCAGTGTAATAATGGGTGCTTTTTTACCCAGAGTGAAAAGTGAACAGCAAGTTGAACAAACTTGTCATGTTGCTGATTTGCAAGAATTATAAGTAATTGATGCATATGTGATATCTTTTACAGTGTGCTTGTAATTTAAGAACATCATTTTCTCTTTATTTGAGTTTTTTTTAGATTCAAACTTCCCGAACCTTTATGTAATGAGGTTTAAATTATTCTGACCTGTCATTTAGTGCCAATTAAGATATGTGTCTAAGTTTATTCCTTATCATATGTTGACATGACTTTGATTCATAGGGAACCTTTTTTTCTTCAGTGTTGTTACACTGTGTTGGAGTCACAACTGTTGTAGGTGTTCAGAGTACAAACACTTTAATACAGTGGTTGTCTCTGTCTGCAACAATCATCTTCATTGGAACACTGTCAGTTATCACCAATCCTTTGGGATGATTCAGTCCATCTTCCTTTCTATCGACAAAAGATATGAATTTTCCACTGCTGTCAAATTTCTGAATACGATGACTGCGATCACTGACATACACATATCTGTCTGAGTCAAGGCATATGCCACATGGCCTATACAGTTGACCATCCCCTTCCCCAAAGATTCCAAATTTGTACAGGAACTGATCATCTGCATTGAATACCTGAATGCGATCATTACCATAATCTGCTACAAATAACAGCCCTTGTTTGTCATGAACTATCATCCATGGTCCTTTGAATTCACCATTCTCTTCACCATATTACCAAATGATTTGATGTACTGGCCATCCTGTGTGTACTTCCTGATACAGTGTCCTTCCTTGTCAGTTTTATCTCCAATCTTTCCATCCCAGTCTGACACATAAACAGCGCCATCTAGTGGGCTGATACTAATACCTCTTGGGTATTTCAGTTCATTTTGTCCAAAGGTTGTGATGACTTTCCCATCCTCATCACTTACAACCACTTGTTTGTTTTTCTTGTCTGTCATGAAGTATCTGTCATCAATTAATACTGCTACATCGATTGGAAGAAAGTTCTCCTCAAACTGTGTATATTCAAAAAGTTTCTTCCAATTTCCATCAAAGTCAATAATTTGGGTTCTGTAGTTAAGTACGTCAGTTACAACCAAATCTCCATATTTATTGATAGTCAAACCGTTTGGTGTATTAAACTCTCCTTTCTTGTTTCCTTTCTTCCAGCGTTTCACCAATCCTTTGATGACAGGAATTTCAAATGGTGATCCTGGTACTGGCCTATCTCCTATTGTCATGGCAACTTGATATTTACCATCCATGTCAGTGTTAGCAGTCACAGTGTGTGTGCCATCTCTGTTGTCTGTCACATCAAGGTTTGTCTTTGATCCATCTGGTTTTGTCAATGTCACTTCCACTGCTTGTCTTGGAATCACTGGTTTTCCAGATCTATCCTTGGTTGTGATCTGTAGATTTATGGATTCACCTTTCAGCAGACACTTTGGAATGTTGTCAACTGTACACTGTGAGATACAGACATCAGATCTCACCGATCCAAGCATTCCGTCTGTTGTGATGTCATCAGAAGGTAAGAACTCTACCACTTCATGTTCCATACTTGGTTTGGTATCTGTGGAAACCAGCTCTTCAAGTTTAGCTATCACACTTGTACTTTTGGACACAAGCTGAGCTGCATTCCCATGATGCATCAGTGCTTCAGTAAAACTACAAGTACTGATAAGATTTTCATATTTCAACTCAAGGTCACTGATGTCACTTTCAAGAACTTTGACCTGCAGACTACAGTTGGTGTCTAACATTTCTATTAGTTTTCTTTCTTCTTTCTCTATCTTGTCAATGAGGGCGTCTTTCTGTTTCCTGACTTTCCGTTTGTTCACCATACACTGTCCGTCACTTTCTTACATGCATCCTTGACCTCTGCTCTGCTTTGGTCCACTTCTCTTGCTTTCACTTTCAACTTCTCAACCAGCACTGACAACTCCTTGTTGCATTCATCTGCCACTTCTTGAAGATATCGATGACTATGGTCAGGAATGCGATGGTCAATGATGGTACACTCACTACAAATGGGAATCTTACAAGTATCACAGTAATATTTGATTTCATTTTTTGATGAACTTTGCAGTTTTCAGTTCCTTTTACAATTTGTCTTTTGCCTTTTCCTTTCTTGTATTCTTCTACAGTGAAGACTTTATGTTCGCTTGCAAGTTTCAACTTCTTGTGAATTTTTCCGATGCATACATCACAGTAATACTGTTCACAATCCACACAAAACACTGAAGCTTCAGTTTCTTCACAAAACTCACACTTTCTTTCACTTTGGTCAGAGACCTCTCCAGTTCTCTTCTTCACAACTTCTAACATTGAGTTCATGAAGAAATTATTGTCAAGACCAGCCACACCATTACCAGGAAGTTGTACTGACTTCTGACAAGTTGGACAGTTCAAAGTCCGAGTTTTGTTCAGCAGTTTTTCCAGACACAGTTGGCAGAAGGAATGGTGACACGGCAAAACTTTCGGATTTTGATACTGCTCCAGACAGATAGGACACGTTAAAAAATCCTCACCGATTTCATCGAGAATTTCTTCAGGCGTTGCTTGTGTCGGGGTTGCCATAGCTTGTTGCTTTTGTCTGACTCCGCCGTACAGAGGCTGTCGATGTGACACAATGGCTGCTCTGACCTGAAGCGCACTTCACTTACGGTCAAGTCACATGATACGCAATTCGTAGAAAAGCTTAACCCGACCCTGACCCCCTTTGACCGTACCTTCATGACCCGACGCGACCTACCGGCATATGAATGACAGCATCGGAACCTTGAACCCTAAATACACACGCCGAATACTCATTGTAAATGTCATCTAAAATGAAGGACAGTAGACGTCTACATATGGAATCACTAAAATTACGTCTTTTGAAAACTGTTTAAGGTTCCAAGACAAGAAATGTGACCTTTTTAATCTAACAATTCTCTAACGGTTAATAAACTCAGAACCCCCGTAAAGTATACATTTTCTGAAAGCCTACATATATGGGAACATTTTGGTAACCACAGTGTCACCATTGTTTACATAACTATCATGTGACAAGATAATTTGCATAACCTTTCAAAAGTCGGTTTTCCCTATGTTTTGTCTCAATACTTCAAAATATCTGACTCAAACTTGCTGGAATGCAAGCTGTCACAATGCTCTTTCAAAGAGTGTCTCAGATTTTTTATATCTTGCTTAGTTTTTTTGGAGCACAATTTTAAAGAAATCAACTATGGTAAAATTCACTGCTCTGGAAGTTTTTCTGGCATAAAAACTGTTTAAGGAGGTTTAAAAAAATTCTGAGACACACTTTTGAAGACCTGTAGGATAGCTTGCACTCACATGAATTTCAGCCACGTATCTCAAAGCATTGAAACAAAACATAGGGAAAACCGATTTTTGAAAGGTTATGCAAATTACCTGTCACGTGATAGTTATGTAAACAGTGGTGACACTATGGTAACCAAAATGTTCCTCTATATCTAGACTTTCTGAAAATATACAATTTACGGGGGTTCTGAGCTTATTAAACACTAGAGAATTTCAATTTCTTGTCTTGGAACCTTAAGTGAGCATGTGGATTTTTATATTCAATAAAGTAGAGGTTTCGGCATTTATTTTCCAGAACTTGCAGTTGTGTATTTTGACCCATAAATTGAAGAATCTGAAACCGCAACATTGATCAGCCAAAAATACAAAACAAAAATATTTATCATATTTTTTCCTCGAAAGGTATTTTTGAAGAAAGTTAAGTCTAACTTTGACCTGACAGCATAAATGTAGGGTTTAAAATCTTTGATCTGGTTGCCAAAATATAATTTTATAGAAGTTACAGGAATTTTTCATATGACGATTTTAGACAGGATCTATCAAGGCAGCCCTCGAACGAGGTTTACTTGTATATAGACGATGTTAATGAAGCTTACAACAGATTATCCCCTAAATCTATATCGATTAGAAAGTCGATTAACAAAAAACATTCTTTGTATGCTGTGGTTATTATATTAGGTTAGGAAACGATCAAGTTGCAAATCACAAACCCTACAGAAATTCAACATTAAACGTTCCGAAACGAAATTATTGCGCTTCCTTTTTAAAGGAAAATCATATAAATTCAATAGCAATGAGGAATATCATCAATCACGTGCTCTGCACCTGTAGTAAACCATTTATTTACCAGATAATATCACTTCGTAGGTGAGGGCGCTCCGCTAACGTACTGCGAGATGTTGTAAATGGTTTTAACAAGTTTTTCACGGGTGTTGGTTCTAGTTGTGCAAAATTCAAAATCCTTACGCATCGTATGGGGAATTTCTTTCAAATCACTCCTTTTTCCTTTATCGTACAACGGAAGCTTAAGTTTTCTATCCATTTGCAAGACTTGATATGAACACAGCTGCTGGTTATGACAATGTCTCCGTAAAAATTCATAGTCAGTGTGCGGCGGAGTACATTCCGGACCCATTTGTCACATTTTCTATTAATTTTTTACATATACTCTGTTCCCAAATGCTCTAGAGATGGCCATAGTAGTTCAAATCTTTAAGAAAGATTCAAACGACATCCCTGAAAATCACCATGATATTTCTGTGCTACCTCTTATCAGTGAAATTTTGGAGAAGATTATAAGTAATCAATTAGTTTTGTATATGAATAAGTATAACCTTCTTTACAAACGTCAGCATAGATTTTATGAGAAACACAAGGCAAAGCGTTTACTCATTTATTTACTGAATAATTTGACGCAGCAAATTGACCAGGGTAATACTACAATATGAAATATTCCCGTAGAACTGTCCTATACTTCAAGTAGGCTTTGTCGTACCACTCACACCCCTGAAACTATGATTCGATAGATGTATATCCCAGTCCACATCGCCGATTTAACGATGGATTATGACTTAAAAATACCCCGAACTCATGAATTGCTAAAATACGTGGCTTGAAGTTTAAAACTGCGTGCATTTTTCTTTGAACAACAAAATATTAAAAAAACAAAACGAATCTGAACACTGATTTAATTTCATGGTTTCCTTGGTGTGGTGTGACTTACAGTTTTTGCTAATTTGCTCACGATAAGCTAAGTAGAGCCGATCGTCATGTCCTTTTCTAAGGCAATTACTTTTGTTTTTATGAGGGCGTTTTAATGATCAACCGTTACGGCCACGACGCCGATTAAAGTAAAATTGTCCATCCTCATTACCTACATCAAAGTGAAAATTATAATTTGCATGTTTCGAAGCATACGTATCTTTCTGTTGTGCCAGCGTTAGTCTACAATGCTGTCTGTTATTATGGTGATTCTTTTTCACCCATAACTTATACCTTAGGTCTTTTTTGTAGTGTCCATCAAAGACTATAAGATAAAAGTATTCATTCGTTACTGGACACAGACAATTTTCGCTACTTGAGGACTATCAAAGTTGGTGTTTGCAACTTCAAGGTTCCGTAGATTAAATAAAACCAACGAATAATGTCTTTATGAGGAAGAAACTAAGATTTCATAATCCATGAGAGATGTTTTGATAGTTAAACAAAATTATCTGAGTCTTGGAATCGACGTAGTAGTAAGAGTTATAGTGTCCAATTTACGATTTTTTACAAAAGAATAACAATAGACAGGCCCCTCTCCTATACGTAGATCATATCGGTTGATGGAGACGGTTACAGTGCTTTACACGGCAAAGCTATATGGACAAATTAAAAACGTGAGAATAAATGGAAAACATCAGCGGTGAAAAAGAACATCTAATTCTATTGGTGTTGCGAGAGAATCAGTGAAAATATTTGTCAATAATTGTATAATCACGAGTTTGATTTATACTTTTTCTCCCAAAGAAAACTCAGTGGATAGACACTGATAAACGGGCGGCAAGCTTTGATTGGTATTCATCTTCCTAGGGGCGTCCTCAGTTGACTATCTTCAAATTGTGGTGAAATTTTTATATTTGAACTTTTGGGCAATTTTCACGTTGTTGGTCAAAAATCATTTTCTCTGAAGCTGCTTGTCCATTGTCTTAAAACTTAGTATGCATGTTCAAAGGGGTAAACTTAGTTAAGTTTGTTCAAATGTGGTTAACTTTGATTATTTTTTGGTCATTTTTTCTCTTTTCGTCGATAAATATTCTTTAATGGTGAACAAACCATGGTAAACTAAACTACTATTTTGAAAGGAAAAAAATAATTTTTTGGTCAGCCTGCACATCACATCAAAACCAACTTGTCAACTCTTTTAGCTTCCAGTTACCGTATATAAATATGACGTTTTATGGATAAAGATCTTTGCTGGACTGATTGCTTCGAAATTTGACATTAAAGTTCTTAGGGATGATCAATATTTTACTAACAAGAGATATTTTGTGCCCAACATGCGTCTATTGACGTAAGGCTGAGCAGTAAGTGTTGTCCGACCTCTCCTACTTTATATCTGCGACACTATACCTACACTGTAAAACACTGTCAAGATATTTATTCTTGTAGAATAGTGTTCGCGCGCATTGTCTTCCCGGATGAATGAATGTTTCTGACGTCAACCGGCGGGGAAATGCATGCACTTTTAGCATTTTTTAGCACCAACGGGTAACTTTAAGGGCTGCCCTTATCTGAAAAACATTAACCGGGATACGTCACGTGTGATAGTGAAATCACGAATTTGAATTGCAGATAAATAGGCATAATTACAGTGTCAGAGGACTCTCTCTCTCTCTCTCTCTCTCTCTCTCTCTCTCTCTCTCTCTCTCTCTCTCTCAACTTCTTACAATACAAACAACAAGACATTGTTTACTTTAAATCTTTGAACCAATCTGACCATCACTTATTGAACCAGTTTCCAAAACACATGTATTTATATTCATTTGAGAATAGTGTTCACTTTTGTCAACGCAATAATCTTCTTTGAACCCTAACGGGTAGACAACAGTGAGAGTTAGACTTAAGACGTCACACTTGTACTGTGAAGGAATTAATTTTGTTGACTCCGCGAGAAGTCAAGGTAGATAATACAACCTTAAAAATTGAACTTCAAAGTCATTTTAAGTGAACATGTACAATACTTCTGTACAGACAATAGATGTTATAGTCAGTTTTTAAAGTTTTAATCAAACAACGTATCTGTACAACGACTCATTATTTAAATCTTGCATTATTTATACAGGTTACATTGGACTCATCTTTCAATTAAAACCAAAGTTTAATCAGTGAATGCTGACACAGTATGTGTTTTATATTAGCACTTTAGTCTTTATGTCCATCGTTGTTGACTTTCGGGTTTTTCTGGACGACAAATGAAAAATAATCAGCCTCTCCGATATACAAATGCTAATTAGTCTCCAGCCATTGTTGGGATTTGTTTACATCAAACATCATTAGTACAATTAACTGTGTTTACAGAATTGTTTTTATCTCAATATCAAATATTGTCTGATTAAACTGAGAACAGACGCAGTAATACAGCAGGCTACCATCTAGGATATTTACTTTTGGCATTCCTAGCGAAGAAATAAACAGTCTGTCATCAAGCAATTTAATCCATCAAGTGTTCTCATAAACATATAAGTGGTAATGATACAGGTATAGGTCAACAATATACATGTCTGTTTGATAATGTACATCAAGCTAGCAATTTGGAGATAAGGATGAACAAAAATAGCTATCGGCATTACTCGTCTGAAATTGCGTACAGAAAATACACATGTACAATTAAAACACATATCTATTATCAAAATTGGTCGAAAAGACAGATGAATATCCATGATAACACGTCGGAATTTTTGCAAATACTCACAGAGACTTGTGAAATTGGAAGTACATGTATGTTTACCGATAGGCTGCACCTGTACACAATGCCTTGGAAGGGGAGGTCAACTTGACATACAGCATCATCATCCTGACCTGAAATTTATTTTTAAAAACTACATTGTACCTGATGAAAAATACACCTATCTGCTAAATTTTAACATAAAATGCCATCAATATATATTGGTCAAGTTCTTCCGATGAGCTTTCACAAATATATAAACACAGGTATGTTCATTTATGCGTAAGTGGCTCAATTGAACTTTTTACTGTGTTAGTTTGAAGAGTTTATTTTTGCTAAAACATTTTTTATCTAAACTTGCAAAACTTATTACTGTGTTAGTTTGAAGAGTTTATTTTTGCTAAAACATTTTTTATCTAAACTTGCAAAACTTGGGAAAAGCAGCTGCTTTCATAAGTATTGTAAAACATTGCTTTTTATACCCAATTGAATTTATACTTCTCTGGTTGGCTTCCTTCTCTGATACCAAATGGTTCTCCCCTTATTAGGTACGTGATAAAGTATTTACATATCTCCAAACATCAATTTACTAATTACAGTGCTCATGGAGTAGCCATCCATGCATGATGACCTTCAAAATAGACAGAAGTAGTTTGACAAAGAAATTTTATAAGTTTCGGAAAGTATTATGACAACCAAAGGTGAGTTCACAGTGATTCTTTCAGCTTCTAGTCCGATTGTACTTCAGATAAAATTAACTGAAATGTTGAGGTATGTAGTAATTGACAACAAAAATATCACGTCCTAAGTTTGAATACATTGAAAGTTGTATGTGATACTGTGAAAGTGTAGAATTTACTTCATGTAACTCTAAACAGTGGAACTCAACAAATTAATAAATGTAATTACCTAGATTGAAAAGTGAATATCAAGATGAACATTGTCATGTTACTTAATTGCAAGAATTATAAATATTTCATGATATGAATATTTTATGGCACTTTTAATTAAAAAAAAACTTTCTCCATATTGGAGCCTTTTGTTGGGAGAATCAAGCTCCAAGAATCATTTTGTTCGGAGGTTTAAATTTTTCTGACATAATTTTATACCAATTAAGATAAATGTCTAAATTTGTTAAAAATCATGTATATCTGACATGATTTTGATGCAAAGGGAGTTTTCAGTGTTGTTCACTATGTTCGAGTCACAACTATTGTAGGTCTTCACTGTACAAAAACTTTAATACAGTGGTTCTCTCTGTCTGCAACAATAATTTTCATTGGAACACTGTCGGTTATGATCAATCCTCTGGGGCGTTTCAATCCATCTTCCTTTCTATCAACACGAGATATGAATCTTCCACTGCTGTCAAATTTCTGAATGCGATCATTACAATCACTGACATACACATATCTATCTGAATCTAGACTTACTCCCCTTGGACCAAACAGCTGACCATCCTCTTTACCAGGGATTCCAAATTTGTACAGGAACTGATCATCTGCATTGAATACCTGAATGCGATCATTATCACAGTCTGCTACAAATAACAGCCCTTGTTTGTCATGAACCATCATGAATGGTCCTTTGAATTCACCATTCTCTTGCCATATTTACCAAATGATTTGATGTACTGGCCATCCTGTGTGTACTTCCTGATACAGTGTCCTTCCTTGTCAGTGTCATTGCCCACCTTTCCATCCCAGTCTGAAACATAAACAATAATAATAATAACTTTATTGACGTTATTCCTCAAAGGTGAACATAGTCAAGAACTAATACTACTGAAATAAGAAAAGGATACTTATCAAAAAATAATAAATATATATATATATATATATATATATATAATATAAGATATAACTTTATGCAGAATATGAAATGTTGGTAATCTTAAAAAATATCTGTTTCTTGGATAAATGTTGTGAGGTATATCATGCTATCTGTATTGCTCATTATGTAGCAAAATTTGGCTTGCAAATCCCAGTTGTTGAAGTTTTCATTGTTGACTGCTATCGAGTCTAACAATTTTTTTCGTGATTGTGTATGACATGGACAACACATGATATAATGAAATTCGTCCTCAACTGAGTTAGTATCACACCTATTACAAATTCTGTCCTCAGCTTTTAGTTTTGGTCTCATGTGTCTACCTTTCTCAATCATCAGATTATGGTCACTTATTCTCAGCTTGGTAATGTATTTTCTGTCATTTTTATCTTTGATACAGCTTAAATACTTTTCCATTTTAAAATCTGTTTTAAACTTTCTATAAATGTTTCTATAAACAGCGCCATCTAGTGGGCTGATACTGACACCTCGAGGGTGTTTCAGTTCATTTTGTCCAAAGGTTGCGATGGCTTTCCCATCCTCATCACTTACAACAACTTGTTTGTTGTTCCAATCTGTCATGAAGTATCTGTCATCAGCTGATACTGCAATATCGAATGGACAAATGCTCTTGTCAAAGTCCCTAAATTGCAAAGTTTTCACCAAATTTCCATCAGTGTCAATAACTTGGATCCTGTTGTTGCCACTGTCAGCAACAACCATATCTCCATTTTTGTTGATTTCCAAGCCAAATGGTTGATCAAACTCCTCGTTATTGGTTCCTTTCTTACCCAGTGTTTTCACCAATCTTTGATGACAGGAATTTCAAATGGTGATTCTGGTATTTCCTGGTCTCCTATTGTCATGGAAACTTGATATTTACCATCCATGTCTGTGTTAGCAGTCACAGTGTGTGTGCCATCTCTGTTGTCTGTCACATCAAGGTTTGTCTTTGATCCATCTGGTTTTGTCAATGTCACTTCCACTGCTTGTCTTGGAATCACTGGTTTTCCAGATCTATCCTTGGTTGTGATCTGTAGATTTATGGATTCACCTTTCAGCAGACACTTTGGAATGTTGTCAACTGTACACTGTGAGATACAGACATCAGATCTCAGCAATCCCAGGATTCCATCTGTTGTGATGTCATCAGAAGGGAAGAACTCTACCACTTCATGTTCCATACTTGGTTTGGTATCCATGGAAACCATCTTTTCCAGCTTAGTTATCACACTAGTACTTTTTGTGACAAGCTGAGCTGGATTCCCATGATGCATCAGTGCTTCAGTATAACTACAAGTGCTGATAAGATTCTCATATTTCAATTCAAGGTCACTGATGTCACTTTCAAGACCTTTGACCTGCAGACTACAGTTGGTGTCTAACTTTTCTATCAGCTTTCTTTCTTCTTTCTCTATCTTGTCAATGAGGGCGTCTTTCTGTTTCCTGACTTTCTGTTTGTTCACCATACACTGTTCTGTCACTTTCTTACATGCATCCTTGACCTCTGCTCTGCTTTGGTCCACTTCTCTTGCTTTCACTTTCAACTTCTCAACCAGCACTGACAACTCCTTGTTGCATTCATCTGCAACTTCTTGAAGATATCGATGACTATGGTCAGGAATGCGATGGTCAATGATGGTACACTCACTACAGATAGGAATCTTACATGTATCACAGTAGTATTTCATCTCGTTTTTAGGATGGATTTTGCAGTTTTCAGTCGCTTTTCCATGTTGTCTTTTGCTTGTTCCTTTCTTGTATTCTTCTGCCGCCCACACTTCATGCGTGGCTGCTTGTTTCAGCTTCTTGTGAAATTTCTCACAGCACACATCACAGTAATACTGCTCACAATCCACACAAACCACTGAAGCTTCAGTTTCTTCACAAAACTCACACTTTCTTTCACTTTGGTCCGAGACCTTTCCTGTTCTCTTCTTCACAATTTCAAACATTGAATTCATGAAGAAATTACTATCAAGACCAGCCACTCCATCTCCAGGAAGTCGTACCGACCTCTGACAAGTTGGACAGTTCAAAGTCCGAGTTTTGCTCACCAGTTTTTCCAGACACAGTTGGCAGAAGGAATGGTGACATGGCAAAACTTTTGGATTTGATATTGCTCAAGACAGATAGGACAAGTTAAAAAATCCTCACCGATTTCATCGAGAATTTCTTCGGGTGTTGCTAATATGGGGTTCGCCATACTGTCGCTTTTTCGATGTACTTGGTACAGAGACTATCGATGTCATGTGATATAATGGCTGCTAGGGCCTGAAACGCGGTTAATATTTGGTCACGTCACATGATTTCCATGACATTATTGACACAAAATGTGTGGAAAAGCTTAGTGGCTGACCGTACTTTCATGACCCAACCTATATGAATGACAGCATTTGAACCTTTAACCCTGAATACAAACGCTGACAGCTCATTGTAAACGGTCATCAAACATGGTTTTTATATGCAATAAAGTTTAGGTTTTGAAATTTATCTTCCCAAACTGGTAGTTGTGTATTGTGACCTGAAACCGTGACATTGATCAGTCAAAATATAAAACAAAATATTGATCATTACTTTACTGTTAGGTATTTCCAAAGGAATGAAGTCTAATTTTGACATGGCAGTTTGATCTGAGCGTTTAAAATATGGGATCTAGCAGCCACAAGATTATTTTATAGAAGGTACAGGAATTTTTCATTCGATGATTTTGGACAGGATCTATCAAGACATCCTTGGAACGATGTGTACTTTAGCTGTGGAAACGCAGCTATCTGTTTGCGGGGTCGCGTGCGGAATTGACATTTGGATGACCCGCATAGCGACGGTTGACCTTTTGATGACCCGCATAGCGACGCACGCTACCCCGCCTACATGCAGATAGCTGCGTTTCCACAGCTATATTTACTTGTGTGCAGACGAGATTAACAAACCTTACAAAAGATCATTCATCATTTCAAAAGAGTACTGTAACAAACATGCACCAATCAAATCAGTCTTAAAACGTAAACCGTGGATATCGAAATCAAAATTTAATGAGAAAGTCGATCAATAAAACAAATTCTCTGTATGTTCAGATTAAAAAACAAGTTATGAAACGATCAAAGTTGCACATGATGAATACGATGGTTTCAATCGGGCTCGAACTCACAACGTACGGTACTCAATCACCTAGCGGAGAATGCAACAGACAAAACCGCTCGGCCAAATCCCCAATCTCAAAAAAATATCGGTTCAATAATCGAGCTAAATGCTTTAAAGGTGGTCTGCGTAGTTCAAACCCTCAGAAAAAGTTTAAATGACATCCCTGGTGATGACCGTCCTATTTCTGTACTACCGCTTTCGGAGAAATTTTGAAGAAGAATGTGAATATAACCTTCTTTACAAACATCAGTATAGACTTCGTGAGAAATATAGTGCAAAGCGTTCACTCATTAATTTACTGAATGACTTGATGCAGCAAATAGACTAGGGAAATACTACAATATAACATATTTCCCTAGCCCTGTCCTATACTTCCCATGGGCCTTGACGGGCCCCTCACAACCCTGAAACTGTGACTGGTATACCATCTTGTCTATGTATATCCCGGTCCACATCGCCTAAACTTCTCCCGAACTTACAAGTTGCTTAAAAACATGGTCTTGTTTAAACTGCTTGCATGCATCTGATGCATTAAATTTTGAACTACAAAATATTCAAAAAACACGAATCTGAACGCTGTTTGAAGCACAGTTTCCTTGGTGTGATCGTGGATTACTGTTTCTGCTAATGTGCTAACAATAGTTGAAGTAGAGCTAAACCTCCTCTCCAAACGCAATGGGTATTGTTTATTATGCAGGCGTTTAATTATCCACTGCCGCGCCCCTGAGGAATTGTCCATCCTCATCTCCCACAACAAATTACAAATTGTAATGTGAATGTTTCAAGTTATTTTCCTGTTGAAGGAGGGTGCATCTTTTGTGCCAGCTTGAGTCTACAATGTTGTTAGGTATTATGGCAACTATTTTTTCACTCAAAACGTATACCTTAGGGCTTTTTGTAGAGTCCACCCAGGATTCTACAACAAAAATGCTCATTCGATACTGAAAACAAAATAATTTCTGCCACTTGTGGACAACCAAAACCAATGAATAATGTTTTTATAAGAAAGAAATTAAGCTTTCGTTGATGCATGCGAGATGTATTGATCGTAAACAACTTAAAGTTATCTGAGTGTAGGAGTCGAAGTACGTCGTTATAGGGTCCAATTTACGATTTGACAAGGTAATAACAAGAGATATATAGGTCCTTATCCTCTTACGTTGATCACATCACTTGATAAAGACCGTTACAGTTTCTTTGCATGGCGCAAGCTACATGGACAAATTATTACATATTTGATTTACCTTTTTTCTCCAAATGAATACTCAGTGATAAATGGGCGGCGCTTTGAGTTATTTTTATTTTATTTTATTGTATTATCCAACAGGCAAACCCAATTACAGGATGAGGTACCCAAACCCACTACCATGGCAAATGGAGCAGTTAGGAGTAAAGTGCCTTGCTCAAGGACACAACACCGTTATGCCTATTTATCTGCAATTAAAAAATATAACTTGAATATCAAACGTGACGTATCCCGGTTAATGTTTTTTTTTTCAGATAAGGGCAGCTGGTTTCCAGAAACAGTAACCAGGGGTGTTTTGCATGCAAAATTTACATTATCCCATTGTATTTACAGCAAATTTACAATTTTTGAGGGAAAGTGTGTTCCCCCTCCAGTTACTTTTTGAGAAAAATCCCAGGCCATAAAGTCTCTCCATCCGTATCTCAACTGACCCTCTCTTCTCTACAAAGCTTTCCACAGTGACTGTTCCCTCCGCACTCCTCCTCGGCAAACTGTTCAGAACAGCCGAAACCTGCTCCCCTCCCGCGGCCTGGTGTTTTTCTAATTTCCCCCATGGTGCTAAAAATGCCCGTGCATTCATTTCCCCACCTAACACCTTCTACACGAACAGACTTGTTTGTAGTCTTTTACAGTGTCTGTATAGCGTCAAGGATATAAAATAGGAAAGGTTGGACAACACTTACTGCTCAGGTTTACGTCAAATTTTCTCATAATGGCATGTTAGGCATGTAAGTGCAAAAATGCCCTGTGCCGCATCAGTATCGCATATCTCGAATACGTTAGACGAGTGTTGTCACTTATCACTTACGACCAGTTTCATTACACTTCACTGTATCAATACAAAGTGTTTGCATTTGATCTGTCAACACATGACAAGGTCAATACATTTGTGATATAATTTCTTCAATTTTGTTTCTATTTCATAACTTTAGTTTTATTGGAAAGAAACGTTGTAGCCTAATAACTCAGCAATTTTACTGTGTACATTTTGCAGAAAGATTTATTTTAGGTTTAAATAAAAAAATGTTTGTGTGAAAGCGGCTTTAAATTGGTGTTTTCGATTGTTGAATATCAAAATTCCGGAGTGACAAGTGTACGTAATTCAAACTGTAACCAATGAACATGTTCATTTTGGTCAACTGATATGATTGATTGAAGTATTCATTTGTGTCAACTGATATGATTGGTTGAAGTGTTCATTGGTTTTCAACTGATATGATTGGTTGAAGTGTTCACTTGTGTCAACTGATATGATTGGTTGAAGTGTTCACTTCTCCTCAAATGATATGATTGGTTGAAGTGCTCATTTCAGGTAGAAAAAGCCTCGGACACAGATATTCGGACTCTCAATTTTTTTGCAATTATTTTCGAATCTATCATTTAGTGGGGCACATCATAAAGCTCGTGTAGTATGAAAATTTTTCACCCGTGTTGGTTTTTTTCGAAAATCGAAAATGTAGGGCAATTTGTTTCTCAGGTATCTTGATTTGATAAAAGAATAGGTAGAACGTTCATTGAGGAAAGTTTGAGCAAAAGTTTAAGTATTTCATTTTCGAGGCGCGAAGTGCTATTGTGTTTGGATTTAACGTCCGACTTGGGACGCCAGGTCAAGGTCAGCACTAAACAATGAAAAAAGACAAAACTTCCTGTTAAACACTAAATTTCGATATTCAATTGACTCCATGCATATATCGTAAAGCGACATATTTGCTTCTGTTCACTTGTTTGATATGAACAATAGCGCGCTGATCCCGATTTCAGGTTTGTTACTAAATAAAAAAATATAGATGCACGCGAGTGATATCGGACACCGCTGCCTGAAATTCGGATAAATTTTGTTGTTGCATGTGCGGCTGTTGCAGATTGTAGTCTGAGCTATAAATTCATATGAATTAGTGTGACTTTTACATGTAGTATCCATTGTAACACTAGCGGGTTTTATTTTCATCGCTTTTGCGGAAAATGCGGACAAATATTTATTTTTGCATATTAATGAAAAAGTTATGTCATTTGCGATCAGCGCTATTAGTAGGTGCAGGATTTCAAGCTATTACGCGTATAGGTCTCTAACATCTTCATCGAACATAACCTGGTAGCGTGACGCATGGCGTTTCATGTAATATGAAATGTTCGATACATCAACCTGAAACGACAATCACAAGAAGAATTTTCCCCTTTGTAAGCTTTTTCGCTTAATATCCATAGTTTTGTTTTAATCAGAGTTTCCGTGACCGTTATCCTCAATAGAAATGCATGTTTGAGCCTTTTGCGAATGGAGCAGGTGCGATCACTGTGCAATTTCAAATCTTTTTTCGTTCCACATACTCTCTATTCAAACCAAGAGCTACCAGGTGGTGGACATTTCATGCAATCCTTTATAAAATTACGCAAGAGTCGGAAGAAACTCTCTCGAAATGTAATGCTTGCGGTGTAGGGCACTATCAACAACTTATCACAAATGGGTGACGAGTGGCAGAAATCTAGTCACCCTGTCATAAAATCATCACGATTCCAACAATACAATAAAATTAACCAAGTAAAGACATTCTAGAGATTAAGGTATCCTTCGTCCTATTCTATAGTGAAAATATCATCCGTCACCTAAACCTATCATCTAACCCAGTTTTTTGTTGAATAAATGGTGTCCTGCACTATATATCCTTTTGTGAAAACACTATCCGTAACACTATTTTCTTTTGAAAACACTGTCCTTCACCAAAACCCACCATGATAACATAACCCTATTCTGCGGTGAAAATGAATTTCCTCCACCCTATTCTGTCGAGAAAATGCTGCTCTTTAATTACCCATTAAGTTGTGAAATTACTGTCCCTCACCTAAAGATATTCTGATAACGTAGTGCTATTCTGAGTGAAAATACTGTCCTCCTCCCTGCTGCTGTGTGGTGAAAATTGTATCCTTCATCTAATTTGATAATTTTGTTCTTTATCAACAGACGGTGCAATAACGATGTCCAAAGGGAAGATTCATTAGATCTCGGGAGGGCTATCCGATATTTTTCCAGAGTTGACAGAATATGAAAACTTTTTGCACTCTCCAGCAACGCGATCTTATGTTTTTATCAAATGCAGCAGATCTAAAATGTCTTAAAGGACTTTCGCTCTTAAGATTTTTTCCGCTTTCGACCAAGCCGTTCCAAGATGTAATGGTGTGTCCCTAAATCCATGCTGCAATGAATATCCATTCACCTATTCTGTAGAGAAGATACTCATACTGTCTTCCACCCTATTCCGTACTGAAAATGCTGTCCTGCATTCCAGTCAGTTGTGAAAATTCTACCTTTCACCCTATTCTGCAGTACAACTTCTGTCCTTCACTCCAGTTTGAAGAAATAAAAGTATTTCTCAACTCATTCCGATGTGGAAATAATGTTTTTCACCCCATTGTATATTGAAAGTACTGCCCTTCGCCATATTTTTGTGGAAATACTTTCCTTTACCCTATTCAGCACCATTAACACTGATTCACTGTCGCAAACCTGTACGCTATTGTTGAGCCCACTGCCCCAGGTATGTGTTGTTGTGCGATGGAGCATTCCCAAACAAACACATAGCTATTATACTAGGAGTATATACTATATATATATATATATATATATATATATATATATATATATATATATATATATATATATATATATATATATATATATACTCTCCTAGAATACTTGATGCCCCGGCCGGCCGCGGCCGGCCACCCAAGTCATACATAACACGTACAACGATTTGATCGAGTGCGCCCATGGTCTACAGAAAGGAAGCTCAATCCTGATGAAATACTAACTCGGTTATGTTATATCAATATTTCATAATTACGATTTATTATTTTTAATAATTATGAAAAAACATATCATATTTTAGACTATTAATTTCCAGTTGGCCTGTGCGGCCAAGGGCATTAGTTTTTTTAGGGAGCGTTCAGTTATTACGGCCGGGGACATGGTGGGTGGGTAAAATCCAGGGGATTACCTTGACTGTTGAAACGGCAAGACTAGGTAGGTCATGTATTTTTTTCAAGCAGTACGAAAGGTGGGCCACTTGATTTCCATAAGTATTCATCCAGTCAAAAGCAGATTCAGTGTTCAAAAATATTCTGGGAAATAAAAATGATTCGCTGCATGATTTCATTCTCTGAAGTCATTTCACTGTAAATCTGAATAGAATTATATATATTATCTGTCACATGAACATCTTGCCTTGGGTTATCTTTCCTCTTGTCGCTGAGGGCAATGAACAATTCCTATTAGTCTTTGACTGAGGTAAGGCAATTATTAGTTGCAAAATATAATATATTATGTTTAACTGAAATCTGGCGTGCATTGAAAGGCTCCCCTTGTACTGTTGCATAGCAATGCCGTTAATACCTGACTAGTGTGTACAAAACTTATCTTGATAAATAAACACAAACGATGGAATGTAAGTGAAAAGTTTCAATGACTTTGTTTTTTTATGTCAATTAGCAGTAAGGAAGAAAAACATAAATATACCTTTTTGTATGACAACTCTTAAAATAAATATAAAATATGTATATATACTGTACAGTAAAATATGATTAGCCTTCAGGCAACATTATGGTATTGTGATCAGAGTATTCCACTTGGGAGCATGTCCTTGATCAAGTGTTTTTAACGTAGCTCACTTTGCTTCTCTTTACCCAAGGATAGGTGCCAGTACCCAGGCCTGTAAATTGGCTAATTGACCCCTTCATGACCTTATATCCCGGCATTTTTGATGACATGGGGAAATTCCAAATGCAACATTTTCCTCTGAAAAATGCATCAATGTGAAAATGCACGATTTCTCTTGGACGTGAGGCCCGGTGGCAATGTGTTTGAATGTTACAGAGCTTTCAATCAACCTGTTAGGCCTACTTTTGCAGACCAGGTACATCCACCGTCGCTTGTGGTTGGATACACGACAGTCACTATCGAAACACAAGCGACTGTAGATGTACCTGTATCATGTGTATGTTGCTGGTCATTACTTTTTTACATCCATGGGCTGGCATACTACCGGCTAGACATGCATACTATTTGATGAGATGTTAATTTCCATAGCCCCAGAGCAGCATCCGTATCGCAAATTGGCACCATCATATCTAGTTTTGCATTCATGCTTTCATCAGAATACGCAGGGTCTATATTAAAGGCGTATTTAGTAATAACAAAAGTCTAAATTGTTTATGTTATTACTATATTAATAAAAAATTATATTATAGGAACAATGTTGATAAGAAAATGTAACATTCTCTAATCACATTATATTTACATAAATGCAAACTATTGAAGCATTTAGTCACTTTTAGTCCAAATATATGTCCAGTTTTGTTGCTCTTTCTGAATGTGTTTCTGTGCAATATTCTGTTGAATAGAAAACCATCTGACAATGTTAACCATACCGAGCGTTAATGAAAGATTCAACCTGTGCTGTGCAAGACATTTCTACTCATTCAGAAATGGGCTCTCAACAATAGAACTGAACTAGTTTACACCTGTGTGCAAACACCGTCTTACTTTCCTGCTGTGCAAGCAATGAAAGAAACAGCTATAAACATATGGTTATCCACAGTCCTTTGCTTGGTAGAGGAACTGTGGGTCATTGCTATCAACCTTTATGCAAGCTTCCATTAATTATTCTATATAATACAACGCATTAAACAAAGGGCCTTTGTCAATTCATTTCTCGAGATAAACCAGTTAATCCCTTGAGAAATAATAGTTTACATAGCTCTTACTCAGGTATTGAGCTGCTTTTTTGAGGATTGTGGTCTTAAAGTGACACTACCTTTTTGTAACATCTGTTAGGGATGGACCATTAGACCTTGGGAGGGGGGTGGTCACAATGAAATTGTGAAATTTCTTTTTGAATATTGTAAATCTCTGAATTTTTTTTTCCAATTGAGATTAGCTGTGCAATTTTTTTTTTTCAGAGTAAATTTTCAGATTTATAATTTTTTTTAGTTCGTCGCTGTCTGAAGATAAAGAGGGCAAAGATGTGGTGCCACCACGCAAGCGGTCATGGGGGGGGGGAGGTCAGGAGAGGGGTGTTCCCCTGCTGCCGTTGGAGCTTTTGAAAAATAGAGAAAAAATGGTGTTATTTGGTGGCACTTGGGGAGTATTTTTGCAGGGGGAGGTCAGGAGGGGGGTGTCCCCCCTCCTGCTGTTGGAGCTTTTGAAAAATAGAGAAAAAATGGTGTTATTTGGTGGCACTTTGGGAGCATTTTTTTCGGATTACACATCTTCCTCTGAAACATGGTCTTCTTGCTCCTCAGTAGCTTCCTATAGTTTTGAAAATTGACTATTTTGGTTTCCTGGCTTCCCTTTCTACTGCGTGGTGAAATGCCTACATTCACCCCACCAAACATCATGCATATCTCATGATTTACAATTGATTTTGACAAGCTGAGAAGCTAAAATAAGCTAAATAATATAGTGAAATTTGCATATTTGTGTTTTTAGAGCAATTGTTGCCCTTTTTTGATCAAAACATCTATTTCTCTGTAGCAGCATGTCCAAATTGATTGGATGTGTATAGATGTGTTGAAATTTCAATATTTGTCTTTTTAGGGCAATTTATGCCATTCATGGTCAAAAAATCTGTATTCTCTGAAAGGGCTTGTCCAATTTCTTTGAAATTTGCTACACAAAAATGATTATTCATGCAGATTTATTCAGTATTTGCTATCGAGAAACTTTCAAAGTTCAACCCTTTTGTGTGTTTTTGTGTTGGGATTTGTTGGATAGATGGCATTCTACGTAGTGTATTGTTGAATGTTAAAACATGTGTTGCTGTTGTTTTTTGAGGCTGTTTTTTGAGAAAAAAGAATTGAAAATGCCTTTTTAAAAGCAAAATAATACATAATGACTTGATATGTTGTTTTATCATTATTGACGTGTTTCTACTTGTTCACCCATTCTTGCATTCATCATTGCATTAAAATGCTGTGAAAAAAATGAAACTGATGTGGCCTGCATCTGTTTACCTTGATCTTAAAAGGCAAATACAACTTTCTGTCTTGACAACCATACCATAGTTTCAATGTTTTACCTACTGTACCTGCTTGGTTTGTACGCAGGAAACAAGTAGAAAACAGGCTCTATAATTTCATAATTTTCAAGTGATCAGAATACAAAAGTCCTGAAAAGATAAGATCATCACAACTTCCAGTATAAGGGATACAGTCACTCTAAATGTATAAATTAAAATTAAAAATGTGCCGGGAGGATGTACTAAAAAATACAGAAAGTTGCTTTCTGTCGGTAAAATCTAAAAAAAATTCAAAATTTTAAAGACTTTTGTAGATTTTTTTTTTACGCCTTTGTCTTCTTATTTATTTTTTTTTTATTTTGCAAACTAGTTTGAAGATTTTTTTTCCCTAACTTTCTGCTCTGAAAATTTTTTTTCTTCTGTTTTTGACCACCCCCTCCCAAGATCTAATGGTCCGTCCCTTAGACAGTCTGGTTTGTGTTTTCTGTGGAATCTTTTACAAAGACAGCATGCAAAATGCACAATAAAGGCTAAACAATCTGTTTTGAATGAAGACAGAGATCTATTTCCACTTTTGAAATATATTCAGTTGATGCATTTTGAAATGGATGTACATTGATGCAATGAAGGTAGAATATTGCTTCATCAAGATAAAGTTTTCTCTCAACTTTGCATTCCCTGAACTTGTATTGATCTTATTAAAGGAAAGTAACATATGATAGTATAGGAGTCTATGAATGGATATTGTCTGGGCTTGGAATGATCAATGAAAATGTAAAGTATCCCTGGCAACATGCATTACGATGAATTGTCTTCACTAGATATTTGCTAGGGTTTTTATCTAAATTTTGTGGCAGTACACACAAAAGAGTTACAACTCTACATAATGTATAGTTTCATGACCATAGTTGATATTTACATCGATAAGTTTGTGAAGATGGTTAAATTCTACAAAGATTTAGCACAAATCAATTGAAACAAGCATAGAGAAAAACTAGATTTTTTTGTAAATATTTGATCATATCACTATATTCTTTCTTGCGGGACTGAAATGCTTGTAGGTCAGAGTTCATCCATGGATGTCTCTGTAACACATCACATCACTTCAGACATCCATCAAATAACATGAACAAACCAAATTTCTGTCGTTTATAGGGTTTTCTATTAAAATCAAGACCCAAATCTATATATATCATTTGCAGTGTTGTGCTTAATCAGAACCTTGAGTTGAAATGATTTAATGCAGGTGATTTTGTTATTACACTATGAACTCCCTAAGTCATCTTTTCAAATCCTGCAAATTAATCAGGCTCTGTCCCTTTTTGGGAATGTTGCATCAACATGTACTTATGATTTCTACCTATAATTTTCTGTCAGAATTGACAAATCTGATAATTTTTAGAATTTTAAGTTGAACTTGGGCATTCTGCTTGTACCTGATGAAGATCTTTCTGATATTATCTGTAATGTTGTCAAAAGATCTGAACTGACTATCTCTCTGTTTTCTGTTCTGAAAATTGGAAGTGCGTTTACTAATTGAATGCTGTTTTCAAAATTCACCGTTGTAGACATTGATTTATATCATACCCAATTAGTGATAATGAGAATATATTCATATTTGAATATAGTATAATTTTGTAGAACTTGTGACAGAGGAGTTTGATGGTATCAAAATCATAACTGTGGCAATAATCCACAAATGTCAACATATATTTCTCATATCACTTACAGATTTTTTTAATGAAGTGAAGATACTTAAATCTAAAATGTAGTGAAACTCTAACATTAGCCCTGCATGGGTATTGTGTACGTGTAAATAATAAGAAAAAAACAAAATGAGTGCAAATAAACACTTTGTCTTGATTATAAGTTTTCAAAAATGCCATGGAAATGTATAAATTTTTACATTAACCCTTTGAGTGCTGTAATTTTTCCCACCAAAATTTTAGTGCAACATTTTAACAATTTTTATGAATTTTTCTATTATTTTTTTATTATTTTGGACCAAACGGACATCACATTTTATTGGCTACTAGTTTTCATTAAAATTTTGGCAAGCATATGAAATAATTGACTGGGTATATTTTATAAAGGCGACAAAAATTGACTTTGGCGTTCAGAGGATTAAAGGTGGTTTAAAACCTGTATCTTTTCACTGATTTCATTATGCTGTTGATTTCATAAGCACCTCTAAAAGTGCCAGCAAGCAAGTCTTCACGGTGAAATTCATAGAGAGTTTGTACAAATTTAAACTAACTGTTTATATTTTCTCCCCACTCTCACAGTTTAGCCAGTGTGATATTTCAGAGCGGCTGGTTTAGGACCAATTCAAAGTTTATTTTAAAGTAGACAAGGCTTCATTCACATATACTTGTACGGAACTATGGGAGATTATCTTTTGAAAAACCCTCTTATGACCTCAAAATTTACTCCCCCTGCCAACTAACAATAATATCAAATGATATCTTTTGTCCACATTGGTGATGGCATGCTACACATTTCAATTTTCTGCACATGGCAAACACTTGTCACCTCTATTTGTAGAAAACCAAACTGTTCTATGAAAAGACTGAAAAAATTAGAAACTAGTTGACTTCCTCTCACCTGTCAAAAAAGTGTATATGATCAGTGTATGTAAAAACTATGGCACAGAGAGAGAAATAGGTGCCCTGCAGCCTGCTGGTTTTGAGGGAGGGTGGCTTGGAGGGGTATCTTAGGTGAGGAAAGCTTTGAAAATTTAACCACATTTTGGTGTAATTTTATGTATTTTTATGCCTTAAAAAATGGGAAAGACAAATTTGTTTGCATATGATGACAACAATGGCCATAGAGATACAAGCTGTGGTGATAAACCGAACACTAGACTTTCCAAAATTGCCGAAGGAATATCAAATGTAGGAGACTGAACATGAAACATCCCAAGTACTCTAGTCCATGGAACCCGGCCAGAAAACTTTTTCTCTGTCGAGTGTGACTGTAGTGTAGATGTTTGTAGAGCCTGACAGCACCAGCTACAATTCAACACAAGTCATCACAGCAAAGTAATTTACAATAGTAGAAACAGCACTGAAAAATAGCATGCAAATGTTTACTACTAGCTGGTCAATATTGCCAGCAGATGGGTAAAAATGAACAGATTGGAATGTCATGTAAATAACATATATCTCACTGATTATACTTTGGTACGCAACAATATATGACATCTTTGGTACAACAATTAGTCGGGTCGGAAGGTAGGGTTCCCATGCACCCCATGGATATATTTTTTAACCACATTTTTGTAATCCTTAGGGGCTATAGTTAATGAATTTGATATTCCCAAAATCAAATATTGTCCCATGAGATTCATTTGGCGCCATCTTGGCCGCCATCTTGGATTTCAACAATGGGGTAGGGGTCACATATTTACCGCTCGGCGGAAACAAAAACAATAAAATACTATAAACATTACATTTTTAGAAAGACCAGATTATGGCCTTTTCATTGATATATAACTTAATGCGGATAAATTAATATTCGAACGTCGATTAGACTTTATATCGACCATTCACCGTAAATCGTAAAATATGCTAAATTTCAAACACAATAATTAAGTTCCCGTTCCTCCAACAAATTTTCATAAGGTATTTATATACTTTTTGAAAGAACTTAGTGTAATAAACAAAAAAAACAACATCAGAAGTATATGTCTTGAGATTTACTGGGTGCATGAGCTTGTTTTCTTAATACGTGGTATGCCACATATCCATGTGTAATATAAGGGGTAGGGGTAATGTTTCCCTTTCTGTTTCGAATTATGAATGATGAAACCATAAAAATGTTACATTTTTTGAAAGTGCTGAATCAGACCTTTCTAAACATATATAGTTTTATGGGGAAAAGTCGCATATTTGAAAGTTTCAAAACTTAAACCTTTCAGTTTGAGTCGATTTTAAGTGATTTTTAAAGGTGAGTCGATTTTAAGTGATTTTTTAAAAACAAAATTATAACATATGGGGCAGGGGTAATGTTTCCCTTTCTGACTCGAACCATGAATATTGATTGATAGCTCTGAAAAGGGCCTTTCTAAACATGTATAGTTTTATGGGGAAAGTGGCATATTTTAAAATTACTAAGCTTAAGTCTTTCAGTGTGTGCCAATTTTAAGTGATTTTTTAAAACAAAATTATAATATAATGGGTAGGGGTAATGCTTCCTTTCTGCCTGGAATCATTAATCTAATCATTAATCTAATCATTAATCATGAAAAAGGGCCTTTCTAAACATGTATAGTTTTATTGGGAAAAATCGCCTATTTGAAAGTTACAAAATTTAAACCTTTAAGTTTGTGTCAATTTTAAGTGATTTTTTAAACGATATGCGCAAAACAGTTAGTCCGTTGGCCAGGTATCGAAAGCATCACCTCTAAGGCATTTTACCCACTATGATTTTCTGTTAGCTAGTATTTTCAGGTATCATAATCTGCTTATTTGCCATTTAACTGATGGTGGGTAAGAGTGAAACGACTTGTTTTGTAGGGGGCTGTCACGCCTTCACTGGTAAAAGAGGAATGGGTTAGGGGTAACATATTCACCGCTAGTCGCAAACAAAACAACAAAGTACCACAAACAATACATTCTTAGAAAGCCCAGATAATGCCCTTACCATTGGTATATAACTAAATGGGAATAAATCAATATTCAAACATCGATTAGATTTTATATCGGCCATTAAATGTAGATTGTAAAATTTGCCTAATTTCAAACCCAATAATTAAGTTCATGTTCCCCCAAACAATTTTACAAGGTATTTATATAGTGTTTTAAAGAACTTAATGCAATAAAGAAGAAAAACATTGTTTAAAGTGTATATCTTGGATTTAGAAGCTGCATGAGCATGTTTTCTTAATGTGTAGTATGTCACATACCTCTCTGTAATAGACTTACAGTTAGCCTTGCGTTGAGGAAGAAAATGCTAACTAGTGTTAACTGCAGCTTCTAGGTAATTTTTGTGTCTTGTGCTTCCTGTGTTGTTTTTGGAGTCCGTGTGGACTTGTGTTTGAATTTATTTTCTGAGTTTTTTCGTCGTATTATGTATCGGAGTCTCATTCTCAGTATGAATTTATTTGTGTCTTCTAGGAGATTGATTCTGTTCGGACCTTTTGGTGTTGGAATTAATGTCAGGCCTTTGCAAAGAGCGTTCATTTCTTTAATTGTTAGATTTGTGTGAAGAAAGATTCTTAGTAAATGCACGTTTTTTGTTGGTCACTGTGTTTCGTTTATGTTTGGCTTGTTGTAATATTGTGTTTGAGACCTTTTGTTTATTATTTTGTGCAGTTATTTTTGCTATTTTAGTTTTATTACGCCTTCTGTTTCTGAGTTTTTAACACAATTTCGTGTGTGGTCATGTTTTGCCATCGTGTTACGGTATAGTGCTATTTAAGGAAGTGCGATGGCCTTTGAAATGCCCTTTGGTTTGGTTTTGTACCGTGGTATAGGAAGAAAACCCGACCTATGGTGGTTGCTGTGAATGTTTGTGTTTTGGGTTGTTTTTAGCCTCTTTTTTGCCTATTTGAAGAATCGTCTTTGCAGTCTTCCATCCTGCGTTCTGTGTAGTGAGTGTCTTCCATCTCTTTCTTAATTTTTGTGATGTACAACTGTCTTGTGTCCCGGTGCTTTATTGGGTGTAGAGGTAAATAGTTAGAGATCACAGTGACAAATTGGTTGCCACGGTGTCTTTCCAGGTGTTGCCACTTTTGAAGGAATTCAACACTCGGTATTTTGGCCTGGTAAGTATGCCTTTAAGGCGTACCTGTAAGCTACGTGGTAATGAATCGGGGCCACTTGAGTTTCAACACATTCGATACTCTTTGCTGTCATGGAGATACTGTATCTCCCTTATACCCTCGTTGTATGAGTAACTGGGATCTGAAATGGGAAGTCTACATGGTACGGCCTAATTAATATCCACCTTTGCTAATATTGATTCTCGTTTGGCTTACAGATGGCCACCTCTACTTGTTTCGGTGAAAATTTAACTTTCAATTGGACAAAACATTGAGTATGACTTTCTCCTGTGTGTTATTTATGAAAAACATGAAAATTGCATACATGTTTTTGTCAAATATCCCAAATTTTGATTGTGAAAGATAGGCTTCCATGTGTAATCATACAAATGAGTTAAGTGGCAATTTATTGGAGTAGATTACAGTATAAATCGAAGAAAATGGTTGACACTTTAGAAAGACTTATCTCGGACTGCGGGGACCTAACTATGCAAAATAATCGCAATCATACTAATTCATAATCCAATAACACTAGGTCAGAATTCGTAAGACAATAGTAGTAAACATAGACACAAAATAGCACAGAACAGAACAAAGTCAAATTCATGAAAGAAAGATATATGGACCTTTAGCCAAAAGACCAAGAAGTGATGTCAGGTGTTTCGAAAATAGTGCGCGCATCCTGCCCTACATGTGGCACCCGCCATATATCAATCTGTAAGTCAGATAGGTAGTGGTCACTAACTAAGGCCCAATGTCACCGATGCCATCAGCGATCATTTGTCGAAGAGAGATATTGTATTTATCTATTTATAATACCAGCTTGCGATACCTTCCAAAAAAGCGTTTGAATGTAGGGACAAGTCTTGCTCTGGTGTAACCTTGATTTAACAGTTTGTAAGAGAGATGGCCATGTCTCTCTGCAAAATCACCATATGAACTGCATGCTCTTGCATATCGAATAAGCTGGGAAATGTAAACCCCACAAGCTGGTGAGAGTGGAATATAACTGATCAGGTGTGGAAAATTGATTATACTAATGTTGAAATCATTTCTCTTGTCATATAGCTTAGTAGAAAGGTGACCATTAGAGTCAAATTCAAGTAAAATGTCCAGATATGAAGCAGAAGAGGCCGTTTCTGTAGTTTCAGCACAAAATACTTGCCCAGTGTATAAACTGTTCATGTATAATGCAGGTAGTACTGTACAACATGCAAATCAAAGAAATGGCAAATTTTCTCAACTTTCTACAAAGTTTGTATTCCACCATTACTGTCAGGATTAGGATTTTCTCAATCTATAAATAAGCTATTACTTGATTACACCTTGATTCAGCATGACTGATATTTTGCATTTGCCACGCAACCAGCCAAGCCCAATCCCTGAGATCGCGAAAAATGCCTTTAAAGGGGAAGTTCACGAAGGATGATTTTTACATACCGGTATGTGCTAGCTTTGTGGTCACTCAACCGCAATGAAACCAGATATGAACTGTAAATGCTCACGTGTTTCATTATATATTGCAGTTATGTGTAAATTTGAACCTTCGCCAGATGTTTGCAACTTCATTTAAAGTGTTATGATCAACATAATTAATAATACGGCTAGTTTTCAATCGGATTCGAACCCACAACATACGACATCAGTCGCCTAGCTGAGAGGCCACAGACAGAACCGCTCGGCTAAATCTCCACTCCCAAAAAAGAGTGGTTCAATAGCCGGCTAATTTGTTACATTTTTTTGACTGAGACCGCTCAACACGTTGTAGAGTTCGTGAAGCACTCACGCACGCTTGCTCACTATCATACATCGCACATACACATTTTATCGAAGCGAAGAAACGAATTTCATCGCTTTAACTGGGCGAACGACAATATTCCAGACAGATAGATTATAAAACCAAGTATATCCCCAATCAGGAAAGTTCATTAAAATATGCAAATTAGGAATTGACTGAAATGTTCTCATTAAAATGCAAATTAGGAATTGGCTGAAGTAAAAATGTTAAATGACTCTCAATAATCTCGTATCATAATATCTTTAATGTAAAAAGCAATTCGTCAACTTTGGTCTAGTCAAGACATATAAATACCCTTAATTAGGAAAGTTCATTAAACTTGCAAATAAGGAATTGGCTAAAGTAAAAATTCTTAATGACTTTCAATGTTGTATCATAGTATCTGTAATGTACATAGCAAGTTTCGTCAAATTTGGTCTAGTCAATACAGATAAACATCCCTAATTAGGAAAGTTCATTAAATATGCAAATTAGAAATTGGCTGAAGTAAAAAAGTTTAATGACTTTCAATAATGTTGTTTTTATAGTATCTTCAATATATGTAGCAAGATTCATCAACCTCAGTCGAGTCATTCAGATATATATCCCTAATTAGTGAAGTTCATTAAATATGTAAATAGGGAATTGGCTGAAGTAAAACTTCTTAATGATTTTCAATAATGTTATATCATAGTATCTTCAATGTACATAGCAAGTTTCATTAACTTTGGTCAAGTCAATTCAGATATATATATCTAATTAGGAAAGTTTATTAAATATGCAAACAAGTATTTGGCTTAAGTAAAACTTCTTCATGACTTCCAAAAATGTTAGATCATAGTATCTTTAATGTACATAGCAAGTTTCATCAATTTTGGTCAAGTCAATTCAAATCAATATCCCTAATTTCAAAAGTTCATTAAATATGCAAATTAAGAATTTGATGACGTAAAAATGCTTAATGACTTTCAGTAATGTTAAATCATAGTATCTGTAATATATCCTAATGAGGAAAGTTCATTAAATATGCAAATTATCCATTGCCTTTTATGTCACCCCTTCATACCTTTCACAGCTGATATATCTTGATGTGATCAACACTTGTAGCGAATCTCATCAAATTGTGTGCAGTTGTTGTCAATATATTCGTTTTTTCTAAAATCATTAATTATGCAAATGAGCAATAAGTAAGCAAGCCACACCCACCAAAAACTAATCAGTTCTTGCCATTTGCAAACTGAATCTATGTACCCGATTTGATTCTGATCTGATGAGCCGTTTTTTGCTTACGTGTTCACACGTGAGCATATGTCGCAGCGATGTCTGTCTGTCTGTGTGTCTGTCTGTCTGTGTGTCTGTCTGTCTGTGTGCTCAATATCTCAAAACTGGCTCGTCAGATCAGAATCAAATCTGGTACATAGATTCAGTTTGCAAATGGCAAGAACTGATTAGTTTTTTGTGGATGTGGCTTACTTACTTTTGGCTCATTTGCATAATTAATTATTTTAGAAAATACGGATATATATTGAGAACGACTGCACACAATTTGATGAGATTTGCTACTAATGTTGATCACATCAAGATATATCAGCTGTGAAAGTTATTAAGGGGTGACGTGAAAGATAATCACTAATTTGCATATTTAATGAAATTTCCTAATTAGGGGTATATATCTGAATTTACTCAATCAAAATTGACGAAACGTGGTATCCATATTGAAGATACTATGATTTAACATTATTGAAAGTCATTAAGCATTTTTACTTCATCAAAATCGTAATTTGCATATTTAATGACCTTTCGAAATTAAGGATATATATATTTGAATTTACATAACCAAAATTGATGAAACTTGCTCTGTACATTAAAGATACTATGATAGAACATTATTAAATGTCATTAAGCATTTTTACTTCAGCCGATTCCCAATTTGCATATTTTATGAACTTTCCTAATTAGGGGTATTTATCTTAATTGACGAGACCAAAGTTGATGAAACTGGCTATGTACATTATAGATACTATGAAAGAACATTATTGAAAGTCATTAAGCATTTGAACTGTAGCAAATTCCTTATTTGCATATTTAATGAACTTTCATAATCAGGGATATTTATCTGTATTGACTAGACCAAAGTTGACGAAACTTGCTGTGTACATTAAAGATACTATGATACGACGTTATTGAAAGTCATTAAGCATTTGTACTTCATGCAGCCCCTAATTTGCATATTTAATGAATTTTGAAATTAGGGATATATATTTGAATGTACATGACCAAAATTGATGAAACTTGCTATGTACATTAAAGATACCATTATGTAGGCTAACATTATTGAAAGGCATTAAGCATTTTTGCTTCAGCTAATTCCTAATTTGTGTGTTTAATGAGCTTTCCTAATTAGGGATATATACTTTGATTCATTTGATAAAAGCTGGCATAACATGCTATGTACATTAATGATTATACCAGGTTATACCAATATTGGAAGTCATTTCGCACTTAAGTTTTCATGTCAGCTAATTTATAGTTTGCATATCTAATGAGATTTCAAAATTTGGAATATATAGTTTCAAGGACTTGACAAGAGGTAATTACACTTGCTATATAAAGAGGTGATACAATGACAGCAGTTAAAGAAATTAATTATTTCTATTTCAGCTAATTGCGTATTTGAATACTTAATGACCTATAGAGTTAATCTGTGGTGAATATTGTTCATAATAAATGTTGATCATAATACTTTCAATGAAGTTGCAAACATGTGGCAAAGGTTCAAATTTACACATAACTGCAATATATAATGAAACACGTGAGCATTTACAGTTCATATCTGGTTGAGATATCGATTACACAGACAGACAGACAGACAGACAGACAGACAGACATCGCTGCGACATATGCTCACGTGTGTCAACACGTGAGCAAAAAATTAACCTCAGCTTTGTTTTCTGGATCAAATTTTACAACAAATTGATAGCAAATATGACAAAATTATGTTCACAGCCTTCGAAACTGTTTCACAACATATCCTGGGTTGGTGTAGGTCATTTAAGGTAACAAACGAGAAAATTACCTAAAATATACAAATTTGGGGGTTTCCCAACACTTTGAGCAGAAAATTTATCTAATAACATCCCTCGAGACTTTTATACCAAATTACAAACCTATCAGACAAGTAATTTTGAAAACGAGTTGTCTTGACCAAAATGACAACAAGTCATCGTTGATGACACAGTCCCCGCTTGCTAATGGGTACTTTGATTACAGGTCCTGTGATAAAAATACTTTGATACAGATGGCACTCAATGGCCAAGAATGAGTTCCATGTTGATGAAAAACATAAAACCAATGTAGGCCACTATCCTAAAGGTCATTAAATGAGTCAACTGGGAATTAGTTGACAGGATGTTGCAAAACATTTTTCATACTATCCTAACACTAATAGATTATCACCGGTACCATATTTCATAAAGTTTAATGCAGTATTTACAACACTATGAGATCAACATCTGTATCAAGTTTCATCAAATTTGACGTTGTATTTGTGGATATATCACTCTAATTAGGAAAGTTCATTACATATGCAATTACAAATTAATTAAAATGACACTGATAAATGTCTTTTTCACTATTGAAGCAATGTGAGCTTAACATCTGTACAAAGTTTCATGAAATTTGATGCAGTATTTCTTGACATATCAGCCTAATTATGAAACTTCAATAATTGACATGATACTGCTACATGACGTGAAACAAATTGACGAGCATGTATGAAATATGTCAATGTCCTTGTACTAACTTTGAATGATACTGGTGGAAATATATCTGAGTTATGGCTCAGTATAAGAAAATTGTCACAAAATCGCCGCTACGCAGCGATATTTGATCTTACCGTTTAAAAAATCAACATGTATATGTATGACATAATTCAATGTCCAGTTACAAACTTTGAATAAAATAAGTTGAGACTTGCCAGAGTTATGGCTCTCGACATGAAAAAAAAACCATAACAAAATTGCCACCATGTGGTCATATCGGACCTTATCGAGAAACAAATCAAAGTACATATTTATATCAAAGTACATATGTATACTATAAGTCAATGTCCTTGTACCAACTTTGAATAAATTTGCTTGATACATGTCTGAGTTATGGTTCAGGACATGAGAAATTATAAACAAAAGCGGCCACAAGGCAGCCATATTGGATCGTATCACAAAACAAATCAATGTGTATATGTATGACATAGGTCAATGTCCTTGTACCAACTTTGAATAAAATCAGTTGAGATATGCCTGAATTATGGCTCTGTACACGAAAAAATCATAACAAAATGGCTGCACAGCAGCCATATTGGATCATATCACAAAACAAATTGACATGCATATCTATGATATTGGTCCATGTCCTTGTACCAACTTTGAATAAAATCGGTTGAAACATGTCTGAGTTATGGCGCTGTACATGAAAAAAATCGTAATAAAATGGCCGCCTGGAGGCCATATTGGATCGTATCACAAAACAAATCGACATGCATATATATGACATAGGTCAATGTCCTTGTACCAACTTTGAATAAAATCGGTTGAGATATGCCTGAGTTATGGCTCTGGACATGAAAAAATCGTAATAAAATGGCCGCCTGGCAGCCATATTGGATCGTATCACAAAACGAATCAATGTGCATATGTATGACATTGGTCATTGTCCTTGTACCAACTTTGAATAAAATCGGTTGAAACATGCCTGAGTTATGGCTCTGTACATGAAAAAATCGTAATAAAATGGCCGCCTGGCGGCCATATTGGATCATATCACAAAACAAATTGACATGCATATCTATGACATTGGTCAATGTCCTTGTACCAACTTTGAATAAAATCGGTAGAAACATGTCTGAGTTATGGCTCCGTACATGAAAAAATTGCAATAAAATATTGGATCGTATCGCAAAATTAATCGATGTGCATCTGTAGGTCGTAGTGCTATGCCTTTGTGCCAAGTTTGAACAAAATTGGTTCAGCAGTGTCTGAGAAACTGTTGATGACGGACGGACGGACGGACGGACGGACGGACGGACACACGGACGGGACCCAATCTATAAGTCCCCGCCGGACTTCGTCCGCGGGGACTAAAATTGTCTTAAGAAATGCAAATTTGTATATTCCAGGACAATTTCCACATATCTAACTATTGTTATCCCTGGACATCTGCATACCGAAAAGAAAATATTTTCTGAGATTTGTTGACCAAAAATGACAAAAATTGCCCCAAATCAGTAATTTTTCCAATTTTGTCATAATTTCAGCAATTTAGAAGGGTAACACCCTTGCAAACATCCATCCCAAATTTGAGAGCCATTGGGGTGGCGATTTCAGAGAAGAAGAATTTTTACTATTAAGTCAGAAAAATAACCAAAAAATTCAGCTAAAATACAAAATTCAAGATATCTTCACAATATTCATAAAACTTTATAATGTTTACCTAAGGTACTTGCACACAAATTTTCTAAGCAATCCAAATAGCAGTTTTTGAGTTATTAATTCTTGACCATTTTCACATTTTGTAAGCTTATTTGCATAATTTTGGCAATGCAAACTTCATTTGAACAAAATCCATCTATAGCCTAGGATGCATCCACACACCAAATACCAAGCTAAAAAGTTCAACAGTTTGGGAGTTTTTGATGCTGACATACATACTATACATACACACATACATACATACACATACATACATACATACAGACGCCACCGACTTCAGCTTATATTTTAACCTCACGTTGGTATACCAAATGTGAGCTAAAAAGCTGATTTGGAATGCCATATAAGATTGAATGGGAGCAAATGAGAGCTGAACAAGAATTTCAGTAGCATCTTGATTCAAATATTGATGAATACATTGGAGGTTGTGTAACTTGTGACTGGCTTTTTTACAAATCTGTTTGGCTTAGAGAGCACCACGTGTAGGCTGCCATCTGTTTTGTACGCTCTGTAAACTCATGGTAAATTTTGGTGGTTCCATTGCCCAGTGATAGCTTAGAATGTTTGTACATGTCCATGAATAAACAACAGGGTCACTGTAATCTGGATCACCATGTTCACACTAGACAAGCCACATTCTCTTGATACAAGAAAGTGGCTGGAAAAGTTTCACATTATTTGTGCTGATTTGTATGAGTGTGAGAAAGTACCTGTTCTTAATATACATGAATATGTGTGAACAATAGTACACTTTTGTAAAACATTATTTTTCGGTTACTAACATTATATTTCAGTTACTTTTTGTTGAAAATTTGTCCATGATGATACTTCCAATCACCAGTAGTATTTTTTGGGGTCTCCCTTTCAGTCGCCGATTTTTTTAAAGTCCCCCTTAATGTATCCTTATTTTTTTCCTAGCCCCCTTCAAATCTCCTCCTTCTGGTGTTTTGAACACAGCGTAAGTGATTAATTTGTTTACATCAAACATCATTGGTATCATTAATTATGTTAACAGAATTGTTTGTATTATCAATATTAAAACAATATCTGATTGAACTGAGAATCAGAGCAATAATGCAGTGGATAATATCTAGGACATTTACTTTTGGCATTTCTAGCAGAGCAAATAAATAGTCTTTCACCAATAAATGTGAGCCATCATGTGTTGTGCTGAACAGTAAAGTCTATTACATAATAATACAGGTATAAGAAAACAATATTCATGTCTGTTTGATAAAGTTCAATTAAGCTAGCAATCTGGAGATTAAGCTGAATAAGAGCCAATATCTATTCTTAATATGTTTGAAAATGCATAGAGAAAATACACACGTGTGATTAAAAACATGATGGGTATCAACATTGATTTGAGAAGACAGCTGAAAATCCATAATTACACACTGGAATTTTGCAGATGCTCATACAGACTTGTAAAATTGGAAGTACAGGTATGTTTACTGATAGACTGCTCCTGTACACAATGCCTTGGAAGGGGAGTCCAACTTGACATAAAACATCATCATCCTGACTTGAAATAGTCATAAAATCTACACTGTACCTTATCTGCTAAATTTCAAAATAAAAACGCAAACATTTTTGGTTCCAATTAGCTTTCACAAGTATGCTAATATAGGTATTATCATTTATATGTTTATGTGAAAGCAGTATTAATCAGTGTTAAGATGCTTAATTGAACCATTTACTGTGTTAATTTGAAGAGTTTGTTTTGCTGAAAAAATTTCTTTGCTTAAACTAGGAAAAACATTTATCTATGTAGTAAAAGTGGGGAAAAGCAGCTGCTTTCACAAATATTGTACAATATTGCTTTATATCCACTGGCTATCCTTCCCTGATATCAAATGGCTTGCCCCTTACTAGGTATCTGGCAAAGTGTTTATCTCTAAACATCAATTTACCTTAGAAGAAACAAACCAAAGACACCATGGAGATGCCATGTATGCATAGTGACCATTAAAATGGACACAAGTAGTTTGACAAACAAATATAACAAGTTTGGGTAAGTGATTCTTATATTAAAGTTTTCAGTCTCATTGTGCTAAAAAATAAACTGAAATGTTTCCAACTGATGTAATAACTATCAACACAAAAATCTCCACAATTTACAGCTTTGAATAAATTGAAAGTTGCATGTGATACTGTGAAAATATTGAATTCAATACATGTTACTCAAAACTGTGCCACTCAGTGTGGTATTGGGCACTTTTCAGCCAGAGTGAAAGGAGAACAGCAAGACAAACAAACTTTGTCATGTTGCTGAATTGCAAGAATTAGGAATAATGCATGCATATGTGATATCTTTTATAGCGTCTGTTGTTTAAGAACATCATTTTCTCTTATTGGAGGTTTTGTTTAGGAGATTCAAAGTCCTAGAACTTTGTGTTATGAGGTTCAATCTATTCTGACTTATCATTTAGTGCCAATTAAGATATATGTCTAAATTTGTTCCCTATAACCTATTGTATTTTGACATGGCTTTGATTCATTGGGATCGTTTGTTTTCTTCAGTGTTGTTCACTGTGTTAGAGTCACAACTGTTGTAGGTATTCACTGTACAAACACTTTAATGCAGTGATTGTATTTGTCTGCAACAATCATCTTCATTGGAACACTGTCAGTTATCACTAAGCCTTCAGGTGATTTCAACCCATCTTCCTTTCTGTCAACACGGCATATGAATCTTCCACTGTTGTCAAATTTCTGAATGCGATGATTGCTATCACTGATATACACATATCTGTCCGAGTCAAGACATACACCATTTGGCATATACAGCTGACCTTCCTCTTTACCAGGGATTCCAAATTTGTACAGGAACTGATCATCTGCATTGAATACCTGGATGCGGTTATTCTCACAGTCTGCAACAAATAACAGCCCTCGTTTGTCATGAACCATCATCCATGATCCTTTGAATTCACCATTCTCTTCACCAAATTTACCAAATGATTTGATGTACTGGCCATCCTGTGTGTACTTCCTGATACAGTGTCCTTCCTTGTCAGTTTCATCTCCCAAAATTCCATCCCAGTCTGACACATAAACAGTGCCATTTAGTGGGCTGATGCTGATACCAAGTGGGCATTGCAGTTCATTTTGTCCAAAGGTTGTGATGACCTTCCCATCCTCATTACTTACAACCACTTGATTGTTGTACCAATCTGTTGTGAAGTAAGTTAAACTGTCATCTGCTGATATTGCTACATCAACCGGAGAAAAGTTCTTAAACTCTTTAAATCCAAAAGCTTTCTTCAAATTTCCATCAATGTCAATAACTTGTATTCTGTTGTTCATGAAGTCAGTAACAACCAAATCTCCTTTTTTGTTTATTACTAAACTATATGGTTGGTTAAACTCTCCTTCATTGTTTCCTTGCTTTCCCAATGTTTTCACCAATCCTTTGATGACAGGAATTTCAAATGGTGATCTTGGTACTTCCTGATCTCCTATTGTCATGGCAACTTGATATTTACCATCCATGTCAGTGTTAGCAGTCACAGTGTGTGTGCCATCTCTGTTGTCTGTCACATTAAGGTTTGTCTTTGATCCTTTGGGTTTTGTCAATATCACTTCCACTGCTTGTTTTGGAATCACTGGTTTTCCAGATCTATCCTTGGTTGTGATCTGTAGATTTATGGATTCACCTTTCAGCAGACACTTTGGAATGTTGTCAACTGTACACTGTGAGATACAGACATCAGATCTCAGCAAACCCAGGATTCCATCTGTTGTGATGTCATCAGAAGGGAAGAATTCTATTACTTCATGTTCCATACTTGGTTTGGTATCTATGAAATCCATCTTTACCAGTTTAGGCATCACACTGGTACTTTTGGACACAAGCTGAACTGGATTCCCATGATGCATCAGTGTTTCAGTGTAACTACAAATACTGATAAGATTTTCGTATTTCAACTCAAGGTCACCGATGTCACTTTCAAGACCTTTGATCTGCAGACTACAGTGAGTGTCTAACTTTTCTATCAGCTTTCTTTCTTCTTTCTCTATCTTGTCAATGAGGGCGTCTTTCTGTTTCCTGACTTTCTGTTTGTTCACTATACACTGTTCTGTCACTTTCTTACATGCATCCTTGACCTCTGCTCTGCTTTGGTCCACTTCTCTTGCTTTCACTTTCAACTTCCCAACCAGCACTGACAACTCCTTGTCACATTCATCTGCCACTTCTTGAAGATATCGATGACTATGGTCAGGAATGCGATGGTCAATGATGGTACACTCGCTGCAGATAGGAATCCTGCACGTATCACAGTAATATTTCATTTCGTTGTTTGGATGAACTTTGCACTTTTCAGTTCCTTTTGCAGATTGTCTTTTGCTTTTACCTTTCTCATATTCTTGTACAGTCAATATTTCATGCATGGCTGCTCTTTTCATTTTCTTGTGAATTTTTTCACTGCACACCTCACAGTAATACTGCTCACAATCCACACAAAACACTGAAGCTTCAGTTTCTTCACAAAACTCACATTTTCTGTCACTTTGGTCCGAGACCTTTCCTGTTCTCTTCTTCACAACTTCTAACATTGAGTTCATAAAGAAATTATTATCAAGACCAGCCACTCCATTACTAGGAAGTTGTACTGACTTCTGACAATTAGGACAGTTCAAAGTCCCTGTTTTGCTCACCAGTTTTTCCAAACACAGTTGACAGAAGGAATGGTGACACGGCAAAACTTTCGGATTTTGATATTCCTCCAGACAGATAGGACAAGTTAAAAAATCCTCACCGATTTCATCGAGAATATCTTCGGGTGTTGCTAGTGTCGGAGTCGCCATAGTTTGTTGCTTTTTGTCGGACTCGGCCGTACAGAGACTATCGATGTCAGGTGATACAATGCATGTAAAGGCATGGCTGGTTAGACCTGAAACGCAGTCCATATATGGTCAAGTCACATGATACGCAATTCGTAGAAAAGCTTAACCCGACCCTCATTCCCTCCGTAGCTGGCATGATAGTACTTTCATGACCCGACCCATATGAATGAGAGCATCTGAACCCTGAACCCTAAACTCATTGTAGGCCTAAGGCTGCGTTCGTAAAAAAGGGTGGGGTGGGGGAGGGGTGAAAAATGTTTGGTGTAGAAGGGGAGGACTTGAGAGTTTTGCTCTACCAGTCGGGGAACCTTACATTTTTTTTTACTTTTAACATTTTCCGATTCCAAGTTTTGGTAGGTAATTCAATGCAAAATTACTAACATTTTAATGTCATCCGATTTTTCTAATGTTAATAATAATTTTAACAACAATTTTTGTCACATTTCATGAACTTTATCTCAAAAAATCTAAACGTGTATGATTTTTTGTAAGAAATCAAACATGTGGGCCTAGTAACGGTGCAGAAGCTGAAACTGTTAATAATTTTTTCGACATATCTATACAGTATATCATATACATAAAGCTCCATCACTTTTTGATAAAGCTCTATCACTTAAACACCACAAAGTTATAACTGGTTTAATGAAAACAAATTTAACAAACAATTATGAAGTCTTTTGGAAAAATTTGATCACTGATGAAAATAGTAAACTAAGAATGTATGCCAAAATAAAACGTAATTTTAGATGAGAACCCTACTTAACACAGTTACAAGGTGAGAAAAGAAAATTGCTCACCAAACTTCGCATTAGCAATCATGATCTAGCAATTGAAAAGGGAGACACACTATTCCAAAAACCCCAATTACTGAAAGATACTGCAATCAGTGTAACACCAACAGTATTGAAGATGAAACACACTTTTTATTAGTCTGTCAGAAATACAAAGTCCAAAGAAAGTACTTTTTCAGTAAAATCAATTTCCCAAACGACGATACTGAAAATCAGCTTATTTCTCTACTAACAAAACAAGAGTTATCTTTTAATGAACAACTTGCAGATTATATTTTTACTTTATATAAACAAAGAAATACCTAGTTATATTTATTATTAGCTACTATTATTATACTGTAATACTTTATCTTTATTGAAGAAAATTTAAACTTATTTTTGTATCATACATTTATTGCCACAAATGTGATGTAAATCCTATATTTACAAGCAAGCAATAAAAATATTATTATTATTATTATTATTATTATTATTATTATTATACAGTTATTCAGTTTCTCGCTGTCTCCCTACAGAATGCTGAAACATACCATTCAGTTTGTCAACATAGCCTTTATATATGAATTTGTATTGGATGGTAATTGAATTAGAGTCCAGACTGAAATTCATGTTATTGTAAATGATATAAATGCATGGGAATGATATACAGGCAGTGTCGGCAAGCTGAATACTGGGCAATTTAACATGCTGTAGGGAGTAAAACAAAACGCAGTTGTATAAACTGAACAAAAATATTGTCAGATTATCAAAGTCAATAAGCTCACAGCTGCACTGCTACTGCAGTGTCACTGACACTGCACACCGGCAGTGACAGAGATAGCTCTGACTCTGATCAGTGATATAGTTGAAGAAAACTTTTAGTCAGATGACGCAAATGACAGTGAAATATTCTTGTACGCAAGATCAGGCCAGAGAGCAACGCATAAGCCTATATGGAAGAACAGGAGACTTGGAGTATCGGGAATATTTGAATTCTAGCATATGAGAATGATCAAATATTAGAGAAAAGATGGGGTCACCATGCTTGACTTTCTAAATTTTCATATTCTCATCGTAAATTAACACAAAAGTAAAAATTTGAACAGTAAAGATTCTGATTAAAATGAAAAAAATGTGCGACTAAATGGAATTATTTATTTTTTACCGAATTTGCCAAAGTAAAACCAAAATTTAAGAGATTAAAACGTTTATTTTATGGAATATTTTAACCTTCCCCTGAGTATTGTCAATTTTGAGCACCATCTAAGTCATATATGCCTTGTACTTTTGAAAAAAATATTTTTTTGTTAAGTCACTGTGATCAGTTTTTCACGATTTGGCAAAATGTACCCAGGAATTCACAATTTGCATACTCTCTCATGGTCGTCATTTTGTATGCTCTTCAGCAGGTGTCATTGACCTGGCAGGAGTTGGATGAACTCAAATCGACTTAGACTGATAATTCAAAAATGTCCACTGATGCGTTTAAAAATGAATCAATTTAAGAACTTGCCTTAGGAATATGGCTCTCCAAACTGCTAATAACAAGTAGTGTTGAACATCTGCAAGTAGGACTTCCCAATACATGTTTATTTTTACTTTGCGTGCATCCTTAATAAATATGCGGCTATATGATATTTGGAGGGGGGACTTCGAAAATTTTGATCATATAGACGGGGAGACTTAAAATCTTTTGAGGGTATTTGAGGGATAGACGTCTGTATATGGAGTTTTGTCGAACGCACTGAAATTACTTCTTTGAAAACTCTGCTTCAGTAAGCTTTTGAATTTTTACATGCAATGAAATAGAGGTTATACATCTAAAACTGGTAGTTGTGTATTGTGACCCATAAACCGAGGAACCTGATACCGTAACATTGATCAGCCGAAGTACAAAACAAAACAAATATTCATCATTATTTTTCCTCGCATGGTAGTTTTTTTAACAAAATTAAGTCTAATCTGACCTGACAGCATGGATTTATGCTTTAAAACGTCACGGGCGTTTACATGCAGAAATTGCATTTTCCTATCGTATTCATGGCAAGTTTACAATTTCGGAGGGAAAGTTGAAAACTGTTCGCCCTTCAGTTATTTTTTGGGAAAAAGCCATCCGACATATAAGGTTTCTCCATCCCCATCTCAACCTGGAAAACACAGCTGAATCGCTTCTCTTGAAAGCTTTCCACTGCTCCCTCCCACCTCTACCTCCTCCTCTGCAAACTACTCAAAACAACGGACAAATACATGACCCCTTGAAGTAGAAAAAGAAATCTTTTCATAACCTGTGCTAAGGGAACGAGCACAATTAATGGCAGAGGGTCTGGAATAGAAAATTTTTCGTCATTTTTTTCCGTGGTACCCCAAAACACCGGCAAGCACTTTACGAGCCCCCACTGCCCACACAAAAGTTGTTGAGGCCCCCCAAATATAAATTCATAAAAATGGGTGCTGACTGATTCCAGAAGCTTCAACGGAGACAGTCTGTGTTCATTTTCTATTCATCCATCAACCTGTGTACACTATCTTTAATATATGAACACACACACAGACACAGACACATACAGACACACACACACATATATTCATTGACAGATACACAAACACATACACACAGACACGTGTAGACAATTGTTTGCACACACAGAGGAAGCTATTATTAAGAGGCTATACAAGTCATGAAATTTCTTTACATATATTGTGAAAAACTAAAATTTAAAATGTAATCACTAAAGTTGTTGTAGATAAATAACAAAAACATATAATAAAATATCAGGTATCATAAATATTGCCTTCATCCCTGCAACACTGATGACTGGATGTTAAGTGAATATTGCTGTGAGAATTGCCATTATAAATATGTAAATATGTATTGTGTCATTGGGGAGAGAGTAAATGTTTCACTGTAGAACAATTAAGAAAGCGTGGTTGCCCTGTGAAAAATCATCAGAAGTTGAGACTGAATGTGTTTCTGAAAAATTGAGCCTTTTGAGACTGAATGTTTTGATATGTTTTCAATGGAATATCAAGGCTTTAGTAGATACAAAAGAGAAACACTAAAAAGAAACGCGAAAAAAGAAACGCTAAAAACATATCAAAATTATGCTACTACCCTATTGCATATTCTAAGATGTGAACTCTATTCAGATTCACTATCTGATATTCACTGTTGTGTGTTTTGCTTTCATCCTTTCATCCTTTGTGCTTACAAGCACAAGCTGTTGTCAATGAGAACATTGACTCATGCAAAGATGAAGTGATGCCCCATCATTGAATACTTCTGCTCGTCAGTCATTGTTAACTATAGAAAACAGGTTTCTGAAAACAAAACAAAACAGAAAACTATTATCTGTCCAATTAACATCAATATGATTTGCACACAACTTTAAGAACTTGGAGCTCCCTCACTGTTCCCTAGAATTTTCAAGGTCGATCCCCTTGAACACTCACATTTTTTTCGTGCCCCCACCCCGTTTCTCTTCCGGCCCTCTGCCGTTTACTTTGCTCGTTTACTGAGATAAGACCAGGACACCCAAGGTTGGTAGTGTAATGCTTTGTTAGCAATATCATCTTCCGAAGTATTAAAATAAAAAATAGTAACAAGAAACCTGTGCCGAGACCAAGACACCTCTACCCCCGCCTATCCCTTGGAACGGACGTGTAAGCGTTTCCCTATGATAAAACCTCAGTTCCCTGAATATTAGGCCACAATGGTCAGGGGGAAAAATACAGACTATTTTCCGTTAGGGTTACGATGGCTTGTTATATCCCTGTCACTTGTATTCCAAGAAGATCACAATGTCAACTAAAAGGAAATATAATTTACCCATTATAGGCAACAAAAAATCCTCTGTGTTTTTGGTTTTTCATATCATCACAAAATTACACTATCGCTGTAATTATGTTGTCACCAGACTGATATCTTTAACAGCCCAGATCACAAACAAATGCTCGAGATCGAACTATCAAATGACCACGCAATTTTTCAAAACAACTTTAAACAGTCATGAAAAACTAGCCATCATAAATATCCGACAAAGATGGCGCTTTGGTCAAGCCTCGTTTCCAAGTATTGGATTTTGCATTCTGAATTTTTGATTAAGAAGAACTCTCTTTACTATCATTACAAACGTTTTCTGTGGACTCATTGGCTGCTAGTGGAATAACACATCGTGTACAAGATACTTCTTGTAGTACGTGCAAGCTCTCTTTGTTCATGGTTTCAGTGGAGTACAGGTGTGCATTCTCTATTGTGCATCAGGTGTTTGCCTTTTGTGCAGGTGTTCGGCTGAATGTTCAAGTTGCTTCTTCCTTTATTTAGCAGAGTTTGAATTTTGGCAATGACACAGTTCAGTTCAACTCTATAAACTTGCTTGTATGACCGTCTCTGTTGTACACTGTGTACGGTGTCCAAGATTTCAGTTTTTTGCTGTTCTAGCACAAATGGTTATCGTCCCCTGAAAGTGTCACAATCCGAGGTAAGTATTTTTTTTCCGTGTATCAAAACTTTTCTTCGTCAAGTGTGCAGATCAACGGACATTGTTGCATGTTCTGTTCGATCACGTGATATATATGTACACTCAGTGTGACAGTTTTCGGACGACCTCAGTTTTCGGACGTTTTATAGTGACATGCTGTCAGTTACACTCGCTTCGCTCGATAGCGTTTTACAGGTCTTGTGACCTCGTATTAAGTCAGGTGACAATGTTGTCCCGTTTTCGATAGTTTTTTTTTTGGTAGAAGCTATTGAGGACGCTACGAGCGGCGGTCACAAATTGTCGTCTCACACCGCGTCGGTGATACTGTGTACATACTGCCGTCAGGTCGAAGTAACGGAAATTTTGACTAAAGTCCTGCTTTAGCATTGAATTTTGAATGTGGGGGAGAATAATGATTTTGAAAATATTCTTTCCATTGTTCGCTACCATTGCATGTAGTTTTAACGAAAACTGCGCAGTTGTTTCGAGAAAAAAAGTACATTTAATGAACGTAAGAAGTGTACAAGTTTTCGGACAGACAATATTTAGCATAATCGTGTGAACGTAGTAAGTGACTTACCGCGTAAAAACTTGACAGGTAAATACTTCCATATGATGAAATATACTCGCTATTTTTATTAAATAATGCCTGTGTGATTCTAACACAAACAAAATATGCAATGGAAACAATTATAAGTACTACTCACTAAACAAACTTAGCGAAGTTAGCCACACCGTACGATACAAGGTGCTGAATACACCACGCACAGACAGCCCATGCACCGTACAGTAAAGTAAGCGCCACACACGTCCAAATATGGTCGAGTCGTCGATGGATTAAATTTAAACATAACTAATTATCAAGAAATATTCTTATATACAGCTTTCTAAACACATCGAAATTAAAAATCGGCGGTTTGAAGTATCAAATTATCAATAGCTCCTAATCGCATTCCAAACACGACGTCCGATTTCTGGGATTGCAGTCCGATTACTACGCCCTCAACATGGGGTCAAAACTTTGGCAACTTTGACCCCGAAATACCACTCCTGTCGTGTCAATTGAGTTTGAGGATAACCATAATAAAGTTTCGAAAAGTATGGTAATAAGATTTCGTATTGCTGGTCATTTACGAAACGACCTTGGGCGAAATTCACTACCCTGTCTAAAAACTGTCACACTGAGTGTACTTAAAAAATGGCCCGGCCAATTGATTAGCCACAAGGAATTTAACAAGGGGAACGAATTCAACATAAGGAATATTCTGTTCTGCTACGGAACCTGCTTAAGACGTAATGTCAATCCACCGCCCCGTAAAAGTTCATTCCCGGACATATTGAAGATCGAACTCGATCTAATTCTACATCTGTGACAAATTCCCTGGATAACTACACTCACATTCACGTCGTACTAAACATCCATCGTTGTACAACAGATTGTGATCTCATTATAAGCTGCTCTCAGAAAGTTTAATCACAAAATAGTTCCAGGAACAAAATGTCCCATTGGCATGTTACATTACGGAAAAATCGACAATAGTAAACAATGCCAGCAGGCTAAATAAGTTGCAATGCTGTACATGAATTGCAAATTTATGAAATTTCCAGCGGCATGAAAGACTATATAGGTAGCAGATGAATACAGTTAGTCAATCATTAGTCGGCGATGAGGATCCGAGTCCACAGCTTTGTCAGGAAAAAAGCAAATTAATACAAAGTGCTCTGCAACAAGTATCATCATGACCAACGAATGACAGAAACCTGGAATATGGCAAGTAAAAGGCGATAGGACTAGACAGAGGAAGTTCAAAGAAAGGAAGAAAGAAAATCCAATCACATGCAAACTAAAAAAGCACCCAGCTAAAAAAGACATACTTCTCTCTAAAATGTTAATTCTGCGGCAAAACCAAATTGACAGAAATAGTTGATGATGATGTGCTTTCATTAATACTTTCCAAGGAAAATTTATGTATTCTCAGCCTTGAGATCCGCAAATGCAATCAATTTTAGAGGTTATTTGTGATATTTTCGTTATGAATTTGATTTCAAGATGATGTATTTCACACAACCAATGCTTATCCAGTTACTTTAATACCACATTTCCTGTCGAACCCACGGTAACATTAACGTAGGACTACTTGCTGAGTCGGTCTAAAAGGCTAGTCGGCGGGAAAATCATTGTCCATTAATATACCGTGTATCGATCCCACAGACACAACACGTACTTATTTTTATGGCATCCCACACATACTTTTGTTTCGTCTTCGACCAAACCAAAGCCTTGGTCCAGGACTTTTTTTCCATGCATCGTGAAGAAAACCTGAAGAAAAAGAGGAGTTATAATAAGAGTGGAGTCTATTCCCATTTTCAAGGGCAAGTAGCCGTGACTTTAACTTTATCAAGTTCTTGTTCTACTTCCCGGAACATGCTAAAACACTAGCTGCAGTAACTGTAACCCTGGGGCCAGCGTAACAACAGCCAACACGAATGAAGCCGACGCATGGCCAGAGGGCTACAATTATTGCAACTAGTTGAAGCACCAACTATTTACCTTGTAAACATTGCGTCTATATGTGTTAAATACACTATTATTTAATATGTTTGAATTCTTGTCCTGACCGGAATTCACTCGTTAACAATAACAATTCGGTTTACACATGTACAGGCGTAGTTGACAAGCTGTATACTGTGTCTCTCAATGTGCTTTAGGGAGAAGAAAAAATGTGAAGAATAAAAATAGAGAAAAGAAATCATAAAAAGTTACAGCTAGTGGCTCTTTAATCCTCAATCCGAATATCAATTACAAAGGATCATAGCATTTAACAATTGTCTTGTGACCTCGCGCAATTTTTGTTATGCTCCTTTTGTTATGGGTACGAATAAGTTTTTATATAAAAATTGAACAGATAATAAAATTTTTAGTTTTTCAAAGAAATCACAGATTTCATGAGTATTCTACACAACAACTGGCTGTTATCTCATTTGCCATAAGAAATTATTCTACTCCAGTTATAATTGAAAGCTAGCTTACATGTACTAGTTTTGTAATTGCTTGTTCTATCACGAGTATTTGCCAGTGAAGCGAAGCGTGAAGCGTATGCAACGTTGCCCACTGGTGATGGCTGTCCCTCGGGCGGCCCTCTGGAGGTAGAGTAATCAAGGTTACCTCGGCGAGACGTGTCATACTCTCGCGACAATTCCGATCACACCTCTACTGGACTCCAAAGGAAAAGGAGGAAAAGCCGTGCGAATACTCACGTGCTATCGATACCAGAACAGGATACAGATCTGAGACCACCGCGTTCACACTCCGTGATGTAGAACTTTTGGCCAGGCTGTTTCAGTTTGACTTCCTCGCCTCTCATATTAATTCCAGAGGCTATCTCTCTGACCTCGGGCACCTTACTTCTGCACACTGTGTGGAATGGGGGATCACGTTTATTCTGATGGAAAACAAAATATTAAACGAACCAAAAATTCAATGAATAACTAGAGTGGATAATTATTGAAGCAACAATATAATATTTCTTATAAATGTTATTTATCACCGATATTCTTGCAACTTCCATAAGGCCTTGCACATTCACAGGTGAATAGGAAGTCAAAATAGTAATTCTCTTCCAGCATTTAAATTGCTAGTTTAATTTTGTTGTCATCTACAGTTTCTTGTTCTATTACGAAAAAAAAAAATTAGATACATGTGTTTTGAGCTTGTCAACTTGGCCTGTACACATTTAGACTTCATTCTTTTGTTGATAAGCGAACTCTGGCCTGGATTAGAATTCAAATGTAAACAACAACCACAAATGTATTTTACTTATATATAGATGCGGTGCTGACAAGATATACAGTGGGTATTTCAATATGCTTTTAGGGAGTAGAACAAGAACTTGCAATTGACATAGGGAACAAAAATTATGAAAAAATCATCAAAATTTACACAGTTACAGGCCCGATAGAAAGAAATGCTTTATCAGAATTCTAGTAGATAAGTGATTCAATTTACAAATCTTCAACTCTGATCACTAATATTGCCTGATGACATTAATTTGCTCTCTATTCCGGTTTGTATAATTATTTCCTCATTGGACTCGGTTTGTTTCATAGCGATTGTTGTGCGCACGCGTCAGAATATCAACGTCATATTTCATCATCCGCAAGATAGGCGCGATCACACTTACCATGTTGAATTCTTCACTACTGTCGATGACGTCACTCTGGTCTTCATCAAACACACCAGATTTGAGATTTTCTGGTTCGAAGTCAGATTTCTTTGAAGAAAATACAACGCGATCTGACAGTATGGCAGGATGCTCCTCGAGGGTGTCATAGAAGCCGTTAATACTACGCCTCATGTCTTCGGTTTGCATGTCAGTTGACTTTGTATTTCTGCTACTTGTCATGTCTTTGATCACACGTTCAGTTAAATCTGTGCAGATGAAAGAGTAAACGGCCAGAAAACACACAAGAATATTTATTGTCTGTGTCCATATATTGTTCTGCTTAGTACTTAAAGGGAAACCGTCGTCGGAACTGCGCCTGTGCGAGTTTCTTGTTTACAAACAATGTATTTCTCACACGATATCTAGATGCACCTCATCATCATAGCTGCAACATTTAAATTATACCATGTAGATTATGACAGACATGTTCGAACTTTCATCAAACACCATTTTTCCTTGGATACAGTATTTAATTTGGTCGTATGGGTCCCATACGACATTTGAGCGAAGTTCCGACGACTGTATCCCTTTAATACATAATTTCAAAAGTAAACTAACGGCTTTTTTTTACTGTGAAAGCGTACAGTACTAAAAATAGCCTCCCCCCGCCCATGTGCCCGAGGGCAGGTGAATTTGTCATACATTATTGCCTTCCTTGAGGTTACACTGTTCCTTTTGAGGGCAATAATATCTTTTTACATGCCTCTCCTACATAATTTCATTCTTTTTGTTTTACACCCAATTCAGTCATATGCTTGATTTCCATGACAGAAGAAACTGTACTATAGTCGTTGAACGACGTATGGGTACATTTGAATCTTGGTTATTACGCGTTTTATGGACGTTTTCTTGCATAGTTTTGTAAAACCGGATTTCTCATGTAAAAGATCTAATTTGATCAATTTAAACCCTGAACTCGCCAAGTTGAAAACGGTTTCGGGTCATTTTCAGTCAAATGATGACTATACGGCCAGCTACATCATCAACTAGTTACCATTACATTAGTACATTCGTACGTACAGCCAGACATAGATACACATGCATACATACATACATACATACATACATACATACATACATACATACATACATACATACATACAGACAGACATACATACATACATACATACATACAGACAGACAGACAGACAGACAGACAGACAGACAGACAGGCAGGCAGGCAGGCAGATAGACAGACAGACAGACAGACAGACAGACAGACAGATATGCAAAGGCGCCATTAGACTTACCGTGAAGTACCAACTTTAGCATGCCATTGTCCAACGTAGAACGTCGATTCATGTTGGTCGAAGACACAGATTGGTTTTGAAAACCGACATCTGTGACGAAGTGTAGTTAACGGAAAATTGAATGGTCAGCAAAAATCGAAACGATGTGACACACCACATATATTCACAATTAAAAGACATCCTTGCTTAGAGCTGTTAGATTACTGAAATCTTTTATATCAGTATTTGAAATGACAGTTCTATAGCGTTGACCATCCAAACACTTTTTCGAGTGTCTCTGATCGAATTCGTTAATTTGTTGGAGGTAACATGCGCGTTGAAATGAAAGAAAACCTTAGCCCAATTTCCTATGGGAAACTTTCAATCATTCTCCTCTAGGGTCAAGAATAACAACCGGAGGTCACGGTTCAAATTTCGGTACTATGGAAACAAATTACCTTGTATAACTTTACGATATTTGAAATTCAAAATGGCCGCCATCCTCATGTTAACTCCATCGTGAAAAGATTAGTTTTGGATTGTCACAAAAATAAGACTTCGAAAATGTTATTTACTTAAATAAGGGTTTTACAATGACCCTGTACAATTGGTAGATCAGAGAAGTCTTTGTAGGAAATTCAGAGTCAGAGTATCTGTCCCCAGGACGCATTCTACCTTAAACACGATTGGAACTAATTTGGGATAATTTGATAGTGAATAAGGTCATTTTAATCTACAAACGTAAGCTCGTCTGGTTTTATTTGTAGGTAACACACTTGTTTTTATGAGTAATTTTACGACTGATTGGACCACTCTTTTTGAGAGTGGGGATTTGGCCGAGCGGTTCTGTCTGTTGCTTCTCCGCTAGGTGACTGGGTGCCGTATGTTGTGAGTTCGAACCCCGAATGAAGACACTGTATGGCACCTAACAGTATCCAAAAATTTGAAAAATATGAAAATCCAATTGTCCCAAATTAGTTCCAATTGTGTTCTTAACAGAATTGGTACAGTCAATCACTTAATTGATGCGATCATACAACTCCTATAAATGTAATAGGCATTGGAATCTATCATGGAAATGTGTTGAAACATACAATAAAGTAATTCTATTTATTCCAAAAGGTGTTTGATGTCCGGGTGAATAAAAAAATTAAGAGACAAACAAAGTCTTACCGTATTCAGTTGGTGCTGTGAATACCACATCTAAAAAGTGAGAAAAATCATAAAATTAAGGCATGAAAGAGAAAGTATTTTTAAAGTTTCAGGAAAATTTGTTTCTTATCGGGAACAGAGTACAAAGTGTGATGTTACGAACTTTATTGCTAGCAGAAAGAAAGAAAGAAAGAATGCAACTTTTCGTTTTGCACCTTGGTAATCTTTAAAAATGTGTCAAAAGTTGATCCTCAATTGCAATTTTTTCTCCGGAGTAACTCCCGAATATGCTCATTTTGGGTTGTATTAAAATTAGAAACACTGTTCCTCTGATCTTTAAATATAGACATCACATGACACAGTTGAAGGTGACATTGTATCGTTAATTAAACCAATATTGGCTCCGAGTCATCGCATGATAGCTATCAAATGTTAATGTTTTCAGGCAGTTTATTGATTAATGATTATTATCATGAAGTCAACAGGAAATTAACAGTGAAATCAATCGTAATAAATTCAGTATTCCGAAAGAGAATCAGTCAAAGTAAAAGTGAAGTTGTCAATGGAGCGTGAGAGGCCACTATAAAACTAATCATATTAGTTGGTGAAGAAAAAACGTCGATGGCAATCGAAAGCTTAAATTTCAAAACTTTATCGATAAAATGCTGAAGTTTCGGCAACTCACATGGTTGCCTTCTTAAGAGTGACAGCTGGTTGAAAAGGTACTGAGAAACTGAATAAACATAGCTGAAAAATTAACAAGGAAAGACAATACTTGAACATGAGTGAAAAAGACCTCTCCCTTTGTCTAAAACGAGTGTTACTACTTTGTCATGAGAAAGTACAAACTTAGTTGAAAAAGTTGAAAGTAGTGTCAGAAAACAGGTTGAATCTAGTGAGCTGTAAAAAAAAAAAAACGTGGAAGGGGAACCAACTGTTATAACTGCAACTTACAATGTTAGTTATATAGCCTGTAGATAGTGGATATATATATCAATGCTAATAGTGCTTCCCCTAGGTAAGGGACAAATGAGGCGAAAAGACACCCCTAGGCGCGAAGAGAAAAGTTAAATGTAAATGACGAGAACAGGAAGATACATGGAGGACAGACAACGTGAGAGAAAAAAAAAAACACAGGAAGGAGAGAATAATAACCATGCCGTTTGTTTATACAGTGGATTGTAAGTTTGTTAACAGTGTTTAAGTTCACAAAGTCATCTTTTGCGGGTACTGTTTCTTGTAGATACCACTATATCGAACCACTGTATCGATAGCATGTCGGTTGGTGAAGTGTTGTGAGACAGGGGTTGGTTTGTGACTACGAAAGGTGTGTATATGTTCATATGATCCGCTTTTGTTTCACGTTTGGTTTTTCCAACATATTGTTCGGAGCGCTTTTTACAGTCTATGATGTAGATTAGATTACAGGTGTGAGATGAAATATTACCGATGATATTATGTGCATTTCCAATGGATGAACCTGTTATTGCGTAATATTGTCTGTGATGAATCAACTGCTGTTGCCATAGCAACCATTGACTTGCCGTACCTTCGGTATCCTATCAAAAAGTTTGGAAGTTTGAGCTCCCGGTTGCAGCCGCCTTTTGTCCTACACCCACAGTAATAAACTGTCAAAATTGGGATTTCTTCAGATCAACTTTGCTCTCTGAACATTCATAGTTTTTATCGATTTTTTTTTAATTTTGGACCGTTGAATGCCAACGAGAGCGTTTTGTGACGTTTACTCGGCATTTGTATCTGGGTATCTGAAGCTGCGAACTTTTACGAATACGCGAACAAATCATGTTGATATGGCCAACGACATACTGTGAACACTGACTGAACCGTATTTTTGCTTCAGGCGATTGGAAATTAAAGCTGATGGTGGCATTAGAATGTCACGTGACACGTGTGTATTCTCAAGGCACACCGTTCAGTCAACTCTGAAGCCAAGATAATCATTACGAGCGAAAGGACATGCGTCTGAACGGAAGCAAAGGAAGTCCTATCGATGAAAATTATAATGCAGGTTCCAGACGTTATCATTCCATGTCTGCTGGGCCTAGATACGAATAAGTCGGGATAGTTGAATGGCAGTATCGAGGCAAAATGCTCGGCTCAAGCTTATTTGTAGATTATAAATAATGTATTTCTTAGAATCAACAAACACAATTTTTACCGGCAAATTGGTGCACAAATATCATAGTCTAAACATATTCAAAATTGTGAGTTCTAGAAATGGGCATTTATACATATGATTGACTTATGTCGAATTCCTTCCTCGAACAGGAATTTCTCGAAAAACTTGTGGCATCTCTTGCTCAATATATTGGTTGTTACCTTTCAGATGACATCATGTAGCGCTTTATATCGTGAATGTCTGACAACTCTTGTTGATTTTATTCCTATAGTTAAGAAGCTCCACATGTGCATGTCTTAGTTTAGTTTCGACATAATTTTGATCAGATAAATCCATGCCTAATCCCGACGAAACATCCCGAACATTGTCGAGTTTATCGGTTTTCCATTTTGAATACTACGATGGGAAGATTATATTTCTATCTATGCAGGGATACTAAGGATTTAAGTTCACATTAAAATATAACACTTTTTTCAATGTATATTTTCTGAAGAAGGAGTTCATAAAGTGAGATAATAATAACAGAATTGTGATCGCCTCTACTTTTGAAATTTTTTTCCGAAATGGCGTCCCCTTGCAATTTCTCATCTAAACACTATTGGAACTAATTTGGGATAACTGAATTTTCATATTTTTCAAAATTCTCAAGAGTGTTAGGTGCCCTATAGCTGAATGTTGCAATATTACAAATTACTCATAAAAACAAGTATTTAACTTAAAAAGGAAAACAGATGAGATTACATTTGTACATTAAATAGACATTACTTCACCATCCAATTATCCCAAATTAGTTCCAATCGTGTTTCTAGTTCATTCAGCACTAATACTTGATTTCGTTTCCAAAATTTCGTTCTGTCTGTAAGACACAGTTCATGCATCGTCTCAAGAAGTCGTGTCTGAATGTTTATCTGTTCAGCTTGACAGCACAGTCCGTATATGCGTTGCATGGTAAGAGTTATTGTTGACAACTGAATTCTAGTCCGGACTAGAAATCATGAATAACGTTTTATTGTATACAATGCATTGTTTTGGCAAGACTAATACTCGGTCTAGCTAGAAGAAAAATATAATTTACCCATTTCTTGGAACACAAACAATAAAAGTGTTATCAAAAGTTACAGCTAGATTAAACATTGGACTCTTATTGCTAAAGCATCTTCAAAATGTGGATTCGTGGATTCGAAAAATTGTAGTTTACGGCGAACTTTTGGTTCAGATTGTGCTAACGCAATTGACTAACAGTCTTCAAATCGGTACACGCTGATATGAGCACAGACTTCAGCAGAATTGTCCATTTATCAACTGTTGAAGAACACAGATCAACAGACATGTTTATAATTGCCAGGTGACACAGACGGTTCTTGCGTTTCAAATATTTCGGAATGGTAGTCGCAGAAACGTTCTAAAAACTGGTTAAATGATTTGAAAACCTCATGTTGTTAGTATGGGAAGGCAAATAATACTTAGCTGTATAATCTGCCATCGTCATTGTGAAATTGTTTGTATATGCAAGGAAAAAGAAATCATTATCATACTGGGAGGTAGAGTCTCTTATTTTGAATCGAACATTTACATGCGTTTTGCATCCATTCAAACGTCTCTTCCGTGACAGGGAAATAGAAAACGTGACACAGTTGCTTAGTAGGACAAAAAGGTAGTAAAGGGTTATTCAATATTGTTACCTTCTTCAGAAGACAGGGACCAACATACTTCTGTTTCAAGAAGACACACTCTATTTAACATGATCGCTCTTTCTACTCCGTAAAGAAGTTTACTTCAGTCACGTCAATTGCAAACTAAAGATTTACGTTTTTTCTGAAGCAGAAAAAATGTCCGACTACACAAAGAAATCGAAGTTATTACGAAATCGGGTGTAAAACGATGATTATAAAGAACAAAAGAACAGAGTGGATATTTTAGGTAAAGATTATCATCGATGATTTTGTTAACGCAGGAGACTGCCACACATCATTCGCAAGACAAGAATGTTGTCATGTCGCTAACGTCTTGAAAATAAAATGTCTTGTCGGGAATATAAGGTTGTATTGACAGTGTTTTAAATTAATGCAGTATGATTTATTTTAGGATGCAACGAAAAAACTCCATCCCGTTCTCTGCAGTTTTTCACAGTATTATTTTGTCTTCCAAACTCAATGACCAACTCATTGGTAACCAGCCTATAGTTTTTCCTTATTTGAAAGACACTCGTGGAGGAACGTTCCAGAACTTTCCGCTAGGAAGAAGAGACAGTATTTCATTATTTGTGAGCTCGCCACTTCGCTGAATCCTGAGATTTGTCGTAATCTCACATGAGCTGCATAAATATGAGATACGTACGTTTGGAAGAACAGTACTTTCATCACTTTTATTGCCAGTTCACTTTTACCTACTCATTAGCAGTCACAGAAAATTACCATACTTCTCGATTTTTGTTAGCTCGCCATGTAATCGATCGAATGTAACTTACCTCTTTCAAGGATGAAAATATATGGCCGTATATATGACTTGGTGAACAGCTTATTGGTGACGAATACATGAAAAGTGTATCAGGTAATTAAAGTACCTTACCTATATGTAAAGTCAGAACAACTGTACAGGATGCCAGTAAAA